>NC_057736.1:2490862-2557377 GCF_004010195.1 Chiloscyllium plagiosum | reverse complement strand
TTAATGGGGACGGAGGGAGTGAGTGTTAAAGGGGACGGAGGGAGTGTGCGTTAAAGGGGACGGAGGGATTGAGCGTTAATGGGGACGGAGGGAGTGAGTGTTAAAGGGGACAGAGTGAGTGACCGTTAATGGGGATGGATGGAGTGACCGTTAAAGGCGATGGAGGGAGTGGGCGTTAAAGGAGCGGGGGGGAGTGAACGTTAAAGGGGATGCAGGGAGTGAGTGTTAAAGGGGATGGAGGGAGTGAGCGTGAAAGGGACGGAGGGATTGCGTGTTAAAGGGGACGGAGAGATTGAGCGTCAATGGGGATGGAGGGAGTGAGTGTTAAAGGGGACGGAGTGAGTGACCTTTAATGGGGACAGAGGGAGTGAGCGTTAAAGTTGACGGTGGGAGTGAGCGTTAAAGGGGACGGAGGGAGTGAGTGTTAAAGGGGGCGGAGGGAGTGAGTGTTAAAGGGGATGTAGAGAGTGAGTGTTAAAGGGGACAGAGGGAGTGAGTGTTAAAGGGGACGGAGTGAGTGACCGTTAATGGGGACGGAGTGAGCGAGCGTTAAAGTGGACGGAGGGATTGCGTGTTAAAAGGGGCGGAGGGAGTGAGTGAGTGTTTAAGGGGGCGGAGGAAGTGAGTGTCTACCATCCCCTGGGCCAATTCTTGATTCAATTCAATTTTACAACGATAACTGATGCCAAACATTGTGAAATGACAACTTAACGTCAAGGACAGTTATTCAGATTAAACCGTTGAAATTCAGTTCTTTCTTTCCTCCCCCTACGTTTAACTTACAAACATGTTGTGGAAGTGCCGGTGTTGGACTGGGGTGGGCAAGATCAGAATTCACATAATACCAATCTGCAGTTCAACTGGTTTATCTGAGAAGACAGACCTGACAAAGGGACAGAGCTCCGACAGCTCGTGATTTCAAATAACCCTGGTGGACTATATCCTGGCGTCTTGTGACTTTGGACCCTAACTTATAACCAGTTATCTGTCAAATCGATGGAATCATTGGAGATGAAATTAATGGTAATTCAACTTATTTTGTTCTTTATTCTTCTTTTAGCATCTAAGATTTGTACCTCGACATTTTGTACTTAAGATGGTGCCTTGAGAGGTGACATTGTAAACATTTCACTGTACTCCTCTACTTGAAAACACACGAGAATAAACCTTATTCTATTCTAAGTTAAACATTGACATGTCAACAAAAGCTCAGCATTCCTCCCTTAACACAGAGGAAGAGGATTTTCATTGAAGTCCTTTTGTCTTACACCTTCTTCTTCGGTGGGGAATGAGAGAGCCTGTCAGAGATCTTCTTCCAGCTGACACTGATTATTTAGCCAGAATACAGCTCAAGTTGCTGTTTTTGATGGAATATCAAGTTGGAGTCAGTATTTTCCCACTACTTTGAGAGGCAAGAGGAACACAGCTGACAATGGAAGGCAAAATAATTAAAGTCAACAATTTTCTTTTGTTGACACTGAGTGAATGATTGTCGCTTTATCAGATCAAGATTCCTAAAAGAATGCCATATATATAGGTGATGGGGAAGAAGATAATGATTAGATTATAATTAAAACATACATACATATATTCACATTCTGTGCTTAGAAAAAGAGAACTTTGCATCCTAAACTCGAATACAGAAGCATAATTCTTGAGGCATACAATAAACATAACCCCAATGTTAACCAGTAATACATTACATCATATATAAAATGTGCTGGCAGAACTGATAAACAAACAATACATGAGCATAATCAGAAACAATGATCATCACTGGCTGAAGCTAGGAGAAGATCAATGCTCTTACCTAATTGCACTGAATGTTTTGCAATATCATCAGAAGTCACTGTGAAGCATTTCCTGTGTACACCTCATCCTGATTTTGGTCCAGTAGTAAGCCCATTGGTGCCTGTCTACGGTTCCCTTGTTTGTCTGCGTAGTTATTGTCCACATGAATAGAAGAATCACTTGATGCAGGCGAAGCATTTGCTGTAGATAACATCGCATTAGCGTATACCGAACTGCTGTAATCTATCGCCATCTTCTGTGTTTCTTTGTCCATCTGTGCTACCATATTTAGAGGGATCATTTGGGGTGCAGAACTGGGTGGATTATGTCTTCCCTGCATTACAAACAGGGGCATGTCAGCTTCTTTCTTGCTCTCAACTAATGAACTGCAGCTGGTAGAATTCTGCAAATATCTGGTGCTCGGTTCCAGAGGTGGATTATCAGGTTCAAACTGGAGCTGTGACACTGATAAATCTCTGTTGGCTGGTGTTGTCCTCGGAGCCACATTTGTTCCTGAGCTGTTTTCCAATGCATCGTAAAAAGCTGAATGTTTTTTCCCTTCACTTGACTCTAGATTGTCCACATACCCAGGGGTGCGCAAACTAAAAAAATCTGGGTTCTCAGACAGAAGCCCTTCATGATCAGGGTTGATTGAATGTTGCAGTGCTTGGGCAGATAGCTGCTGGTGAGGGCTTTGAAATGGTTCAGTTTCTAATGTAGACTGCTTTAGGTCTGAATACAGAGTCTCTTGAACATCATTGCCAGAAAATATTGGGGAATAATTTTCATCAGGCATTGGTGTCGAACAGCCTGAAGAGTATAAGCTACAGTATTCTTTCTGATCATTTTTTTGAACTTGAAAGTTTTGGGTGTTAGAAAGTGTTGGGGGCATACTGCTATCTGGACTGTAGCCATAATCTAAAGCACAGTCTGCACTTTCAGAGAATATAGGATTGGTTCCTTGAGTTCTCTGTAACAGCTTTGATTTGCGAATAAATTGATCTCTCTTATTTGAAGCACAAAGTCCCCTGGTGTTCCTCACCTGTCTTGGTAATGCACCTTTTCTAGAAGGAAATGAGGGTGAAGCTGGAAAAACCAACTGAGAAGGGCTGGACATATCAACTCGTTTCCGTCTTCCATACACAGCTCTTGAATCAGTGGGGAATGGGACATGATGGTTCCACTGACGTTTGGAACCAACTTTCGGTCCAGATCTTTCAACAGGTACTGTTTCGTCCCAGTCCATCATCAATTTTTCTAGACTTGAGAGACTAGATTTCTCTTCACTTGCCATATTACCACAAATGTTAACACCTCCTTCAGAATTCTCAAAAGATGTGTTAAAGTGGGATGAGGATTCACTGTAAGTCTCTGGAAAGGACCTTAGCTTTACTTTCTGGGGTGTATAGTTTGAAATATCCAAGATGTCTTTTGACTCATTCAGGTTGTAATCCAACATTGGTGTGTAATGGTGATTAAAATATGCCATATTCCCATCGCAAAGATTAAAACTGGATTTGCAGCTCAGTTGAAGACCTCTGGAAAACGCCATCCTGGAAGTATCAGCTGATAACTGCAATGAATTTAAATATTTCTGAGATGCGTGGTCCATGGAACAGGCTGCATCAGATTGATTCTCAGAAGTTAAAGATGTTTGTAAAGTCAGAGGACTGTGATCTGGCTTAAAAGCGTTAAATGAAGACGTCTTATTAAAATGTAGATTTGATCCAATTACATGATGACTATATGTCTCAGTTGAATTGGCTTGTGAAGAAGTAACATTATTGCTTGTATCATAGCCAAACGAGCAATCTCTGTTACCAAGAAAGTCAAGACCAGAATACTCTCGAGGTTGTGGCAGCACATCTGAATTACTGAAACTTTGAGCTTTCGGTCTGTAGTTACTATACTGAACAAAGCTATCTGCAGTCTGTTGGCATGAGAGTCCTGTCGGTCTCGAAAGAGGTGGCTGAGCAGCAACTCTTTGGAAAGTTTCTGAATCAGAAGGATGATACGAGGAGCCGAAATCAACATTATCTGAATTGTCTGCAATCATTTGTGGATAAGTCTGTCCTGTTTGATTTGTATGTTGCTGGCTGCCAATGCAACTAGGAGAATTAGTTTTATCAAATCCTTCCTGGTAATGAGTTAAGTGTCTTGATGGCTGCACTGAATTGCTGACACCAAAGCTTCCACTCAGGTTACACGATTCTTGCCCAGTCTGCGAAAATGATAAATCCATCAAGTCTGACGAATCATCTGAATCAAGTAAGGACCGGAAATAGCCAGCAATGCAGCCTGGACTTTGTTGAGCGACACTGCTTTGGTTGGAGGATAAACAACCCATCAAATAGCCATTCCTTGACATAGAACCAGACTCCCAAATAGTATTGGGAAATGATTGTGTAGACATACCAGGGTAAGATGGATACAAACCATTTCTGATTGGTTGCTTCGAAGGATAACCTTGGCCCACAGGCCAAAAGTTTTCATTTTGTCTTGCCCATTCTGAATTTTCAGCATTCATATTCCGAAAAATTCCGTGTTCTGGAAATGGTAGTGCACGCTTATATGGTTTCCTCCTTTGAACAGGTTTCTCTTTCATTTCTGTGCCCCATTTGCATTTTCTGGCATATAGCTTGGTTTCACCCAAGAAAATCCGCTTTCTCTTTCCAATGCCCTCAAAGAAATCACTGAAAGTAGAAGATGATTCTGCAAATTGCCCCAGTTGCCTTCCTCGTGAACACCCTGCTTTTCCACCTCTTCTTCGAGTACCTGCCAATGTACGGTAAAACTGAGACATGTCCTGATGCATAGAAGCTGATCTCTGAAATGATCCCGGATCACTAGGTGACCAACACCTGGGTGGTGAGCATCGACCCAGGATCAGACTCTGTTTAGTTAAAAAAGCCAATTTGGACAAAACATCTGCATAGTCTGTTGTGTTGTCATTGGATCCAGCAATATAAGTAGGTTGTGGTGGAGAAAGTTTGTGATGCCTGGGTTTTCTCTTCACATGATTGGTAGCTTCACTGCTCCCTTCAGGTAATACTTTCCTTGGCCTACCTCTTTTCCTTTTGATAACGACAGGAATATCGCTTGTCGGTAACACCATCACCTTGCTTCTCCTACCTTTCTTCACTGTTGGTAACGCAGCTGTGTTTTGCTCTGGCAGAGTAACGTGATGTGTTTTGACTCCTGCACTCACGTTATTGTGCAGTAAAAGCTTTTGGCACATTTTTGTTTTTCTTTCTGTGTACATCTGGTACTTCTGAGTATTGATTTTTGCTATTTTAACTAACATCTTCCGACTGCCTTTGCATTTAGTTTTTGGGTTCTTATTTAAAAGTGTCCTTTTAAGAGGCAAACGAGAGACTGCTCCATAATCTTGATACGCTTCTGCAGATGCTGAAGGAATGGAAAGACTCTTGCAGTATTTTTCAAACTCGATTTGTTCCAAACTATTTTCTCGATTATACTGAATCATTGGTTTTTTCCTCAAAGCGTATTTTTTACATGTAGTTTCAGTTAAAAGCAGTCCAGCATTTATTTCCTCTTCATTTTGGCTGTTGTGTTTCAGAATCCCAGCTTTAGAACTTTCACACTTTACATGGTGTCTATGTTCCGGGACAGTGTACAATGATGACATATTTTCAAAAAAGCTATTGTTGTTCGGTGACACGGCAGATGAGATCAGAGCTTCGATTTTAGAATCTGGGTTGGCTGGATCAAATTTTTCAAATTCAACACGCCTGCATTCGCGATGGTCTGTATTTTCTTTCCTTTGCGTCCTATCCATTTCTTGCCTTCTGCTTGCCATCTGAGATTTAGATCCTATATGCAGGCTTTCTTCTGGACTTCTAATACTGCTAGCAAGCACAACTGAAGAAAAGAAACTATACTGTAATCCTGTCTTTTCATTTTTTGCTACTTTGCTTCCATTACTTTGAAAGGTGCTGGAGTCAATTTTAAATGCACCACAACTGAGCTGGATGCCATTATTTTGCACGTCATTAGACAAGAGATTTAAGTCTTTCATGATATCTCTTAAAGTTACTACAGGGTATAAATTACTTTTGCCATTGCCACATTTGTTTTTCAGCAATGCCACAATGTTGTTAATATTTCTTTTCCCAGTTCCCATTGTAGCATTTGGAAAACTTCTATGGAGTGAATCAGAGGACATTTTTTCTTTTGTAACTTCATTGGTTTCAGCTTTACCAATGCTGGATTTGTCTGATCCTATGTCTGACTTAAGACTTTCCTCGTTATAACAGCTTTTTGTTTTCCTAGTCTGACAAATACCAACTGAATCCATTTGAATCAGAGTATCTGCTTCATTATAAGTGTATGCATTTGAATACTGACCATCTTTTACATCTAGAGACCCATTGGCCAAAGGAACACCTTCGGTTTCTTCAGAGCCATTACAAAGTTCCTTAGAAGCTGACATTTTTATTATGGCTGGTGATTTGGTGATGTGTGTGTTCTCCTTTAGTACAGTTGAAATGGTTTACTCTCTGAATGTTAATGTTAGCAGCATTGGAATAGGTGTTGGGTTGTGAACTCCTACACTTTATAGAAGCACCTATAGTTAAAACAAATTTAAAAAGTAAAAACCAAGATGGTTTATTTTAAACTGCCTACATATGATCTTGCTATTTATATCTGTAAACAGGCTTACACATAATATATTGAAGATTATAGTGTCATATAAACATTTGAAATCGGAGAAATGAAAATATTTTGTCAGATTAGCCAAAATAAGAGCACATAGTTAAATTTAAAAAGAAAGCATACTGTTGTTCTACTGAATTTAAGACTTGACTTTTGAAATTAATTTATTCGTTAGGGTGAGGAAAATGTGTAGTATGTTTGATCAAATATGATATTTTAGTTAATATCAAAATAAACCTCTTGTGTTAATTTGATGTGATTAGAGCTTCCATATGAAATGTTTAATTTAGTAGAACAATTTTAAATGAATATGATATGTCACAGGTTATCTACCCCAGGCACAGCAATGTTCATTCTCCAAATGATTGTCTCTTTTACATCATGGGTCTATTTTTGATTCTGCCAATAGGGAAGATATGTGTGCTTTACTTATCCATTTTAGTATGAATGGATATTCTTTTGCAAGTTTCTCCAGCGGTAAAGCACATAATTTAGTTGACATCATACTGTTTTACACAACTGCTTTACACTGATTTAAATTAGACCTAAAAGTCCTAAAATTTGGAAAATGGGGATTGAGAGACTATTATTCAAAGCAACATCACAATGCCTTAGGTAACCATTTTCGCTTTTTCCTTCACTTCAAGTTTCCTTCACAAAAGGTTGGTCATCCTAGAGTTGTCCTAATAAGGAGGACTGGAGGATCATGGCTCAAGTCATGAATTTCATTAAAAAAAAGGTTTACAGTGGTCTAAGAGTGAAAGGAGAAACCAAAATGTGTAAAGCAGGTTCTGACTTCATCTATCACTTTCCACTCAAAGATCTTGACCACTGACCCCAGCAATTGGGACACCAACATCATCCAACTCATGATGTCAAGATATGTAGCAAGATAATCCCACCTCCATGAGGTCACTTGTTTTTCAACCATACCAGTGTGGACCAATCACTGCAAACCAACAGGTGCTTATTTAATTTAGGCTTCCTATTCTTTCAAAAGGACATTTCTCAAAACAGCAGTTGGAAGAGGAACTGGAAGAGGCATTTTAACAAAATATTGGTGCGCTTTTCTCTAAGTTCAGAAGAAAAATCCTTCACTCTTGGGTTTTGTAACTTTTGAAAATTTCTCTTTTGCCCAATTTCTGTATTTTCAATCTCTAACTGGCCATTGGATAAAAGCTGTAGATGTTCAGAATTTCAAGAGCAGAATTTGAAGGGCAGAGAAACTTTGAAATCAGTCAACATCAAAATAAGGTCAATAGAAATGCAAAGGAACTGGGAAAGGGAAAAGACAGTCAAAATGATTCAACATGGCACCCAGCAGTGAGCCTCAAAGGAACATAAATTTGATGGGGATTAGTTAGATTGCCAAAAAATTAAAAATCGACAATGGGCATTCTGATCACAGAAATGTGTTTGAAATTTATCACACATCTTTGCCTTCTGGGGAGAAACTATCCCTCACCAGATGTTAAAAATATTATAATTTTGCTTCCATTGGCACACAGGTCATATCGGAGTTCGGATCAATGTTTCCTACATCTGCATTTCCAGCTCAGCCAAACTTCTGCATTCAAGATGTCGAATAATCTGTTGTCTTTATTTACCTGTTCTTTCTGGTGACTTTCAACTCTGTTCAAAAAAGGAAGAGCATTCAAGAGGCATTTAATAAATGATCTAACTGGATGATATGGAATCTCTGTCCTGATTTGTCAGCACTTTAAAGTTCAAAAGACACACCATGCCAGATCAGAAATGCAGAATGGAACATAAATCTTTCAAAAGCTTACTTCAAATCTGGGTTCCTAAGTATGCAAAATATAAAGAACAAACTCACTCCAGCTTTGTCAGGAGGCCAGAAATGAAAGCTCTGCCTTGGCAAATTGTTTGTTGTGAAAAATACAAGATATTCCCATTACTCAGAAGAAGATCACAGCACTGGCAGAAATTAGATACTTCACGCTAGTATAAAACTTCAATAGTGACCCTCAAATTACTTGGGAGTGCAATGTGGGGCATCCAAAATCAAATGACATTTTAACCATTGCTTCCCTCCATTTTTAATCAACTGTTTATCTCCTTCATGTTTGAAAACTGGCTGCTAATCTGTGGAGGGGGTGCTGTGAACAAACATTAGAAGCGACATGACATTAATTGATATCATTTTCTCAGCAACCTTCTGTTCCAGGTGCAATTTCTCAGGTTTTGAATTTTAGACAATGCAGGAAGAGGATTAGAAGTGGGGAGTTAAGGCATTTCCACTTTATAAATAATATAAATCTCTAAATAATAATAAGCTCGTGGCTGTGGTGGTACTGTGGCCGTGATTGAAGTGATGGTGGCTTGTTGGGCCTAGTCTGTCCCTTCTGGAGAAATGCCAATGATGCAATGGCTTTGGTAGTGACAGTGCTGCTGGTACAGTCCGGAAATCCTTGCAATGTTAGCCCCAGGGGCAGCTTCAGCAACAGCATCCCATAACCACTCCATAAACCCAGGAGCCATAAAGGGAAAAAAAGATGAACTTTGTCCTAACTTCGTCTCAATAATTTATTTTAATAATTTCTCATTAAAACAATGCCGAATTGTGGTGGCCTATACTCTTCTTATCTTAAATACAAGTGACAATAAATTGCTATTCTATTCAATCAACCTTCGGGAAATGCTCAAGCCTCATCTGCAGTTCAGTGTAGCAGTTCTGACTACTCAAAATTAGCTCAGAGCAGATACTAGTCTGCAAGGATGTGCTACTAACTCAAAAATCAAGCAAGAGGTCCTGGCTTCAGATCCCGGACGAGCCCCCAAACTGTTACGACAGGAGGTAAATCCTCCTGCTTAATTTAAACCAGCAACACAGAAAAGATTTACCCCGTGCAATAATCTGTGAAAATCCAATAGGCCAAGAACTATTTAAAGTTAAAAATTAACAACTTTATTTCTTAAAGTATAAATAAAGTATAAGAATAATTAACTAACAAGTAACAACGACTCCTTCTTCTAACCTATCTTTTACTTTCCCTTTTATAATACTACTCCGATAAAATCCCTGATTAAGATTTACTGAAAAATTCAAATTTCAAAACCAGCCTGCAGTCGAATCTTCTCTTTGCAGATTTGCCTTCCAGGTCGGTGTTGATATTTTTCTCTGCGCAAACTCCTTCTCTAGACAGGTACCTCTCAGACAGTTCTGACTAGCAGTCTACATCTTGTAGCAGTTCTCTTCCAACTGTTCAATTTTTCCCGTCTTATACCCCAAAGAATTAGACTTTTTCATTGGTTTTTAATATTGTCAATATACTAAATTCAAACTTGATTGGAGGTTGGCATTTTGGGGTATAATGTAAATTGATTGGCTAAACTGAAATCTGTTTTTGTCTCCAGGCAACCAGCTACACTGACTGCTGGATGACATACTACATTGTGTCTAGTTGAGAACATATGGCACTGTCAGGTAAGTTCTGCTAGCTTTTAACTTTCTTAAAGGTACCATACACCACACCTTCATAATACCAGCACATTCATTCTCTTGTATGAGTCAAAACATCAAATATTATTTGCAACAATTTTCCCTGAATTATTTCAAGGAGTGACTAAACTTTCTATCTTAAAGAAGGATGGTCGAGTTAAAATAGACTACAAAATAATTATGAGGCATTTTGATGCTGAATGATGATATCGGACAGCAAAACTTTACAACTGGCTACGATTCACTTTTGTTGGAAAACCATACTGTGGACAAGATCAAACGACCTGCTCCTAGTCTCTTTTAGCTTCAGTGACAATGAGGAGCAGTGTTAGTTCAGTAAGAAATGTCTGCCTGGAGGAACGCCTCCGAATGAATACATTATATTACTTTGTTGGGATTCAAGTAACTCATCTTCCTCATGCAGGAGGTCTCATTTTGTAGATAGGGCATTGACCATCTACCCAAGCATTTTTATACATCAATATTGGTGATGTGATCATAGTATTAGCCAGCTCTTTGTAGTAGATTCAGCTCTTCGGAATCCGCCTCCAACTGGAATCTTTGTAAACAAAAACAGTTCACTGTTGCATTAAGTTATTGAAGGCGATTGATCGGGGCAGCATTGTGGCTCAGTGGTTAGCACTACTGCCTCACAGCGCCAGAGACCTGGGTTCAATTCCAGTCTCGGACAACTGTCTATGTGGAGTTTGCACATTCTCCCTGTGTCTGCATGGGTTTCATCCAGGTGCTCTGGCTTCCTCCCACAGCCCAAAGATGTGTAGGTTAGGGTGGATTAGCCGTGGGGATTGCACCGTTAGGATTGGGTAAGGGGGTGAGTCTGGGTGAGATGCTCTTCAGGGAGTGGGTGTGAACTTGTTGGGCTGAATGGCCTGTTTCCGCACTGTAGGGATTCTAGGTAATGACCACGCCAACACTCCAACTTAAAGACTTTTTAAAAAATTTATTGGAATAGATGGAATGGTCTACTGTGCAAGTCAAAACTAAAAACCTGTATAATCTGAACTGCATGACATTACTCAATGAATACGGATTAGTGAGTATTTTCTTAAGTATCTTTGGTATGTGAGGAGAGCTGGCAAAGAGGGGAGAAGCTATTCTTGAGGAAATGTGCGCAGGATTCTGGAAAACAGACCATTGGGCATTGTACAGTTATTCAGGGCAATGTCAATAAATTTTATTACCTTCAGGTTAGGCTTGGAGGGTGGTCAAGGGCTGTTCTGAGTTTGTCTCTAAAGGTTTTATTTGACCCAAATTGGTATTTCTATATGAGAATACAGAAAATGGTCAATATGAAGAAAAAAATACTTAGATTTCCACAAGGAATCTGATTCTTTTCTTTCATCTCATGATGGTGATAGATGCATTTTATTGCATCAAAAAAAAGTAATGACAAAGGGCCCTGGTGGGACATTGATAGTGCTCTTTCCTCTGAGCGAGGAGGCCTGAATTCAAGTCCCACCAGCTCCAGAGGTACACTGTAAGACACAAAAAATATTTATGTCATGAGAAATTCTACAACAGAGTAGTGACCCATGCTACTCAATAAGGAGGCTTGGCTTCAAGACCCATGTGCTCCAGAATTGTGTAATAAACCATAGAACATAAAACATTACAGCGCAATACAGGCCCTTTGGCTGTCGATGCTGCGCCAACCTGTGGAACTAATCTGAAACCTATCTATGCTATACTATTTCATTTTCATCCATATGTTTATCCAATGACCATTTAAATGCCCTTAAAATTGGCGAGTCTTCTACTGCTGCAGGCAGTGCGTTCCACGCTCCTACTACTCTGAGTAAAGAATTGACCTCTAGCATCTGTCCTCGATCTATCATCCCTCAATTTAAAGCTATGTCCCCTTGTGCTAGCTATCACCATCCAAGGAAAAAGGCTCTCACCGTCCACCCTATCTAACCCTCTGATCACCTTGTATGTTTCAATTAAGTCACCTTTTAACCTTCTTGTCTCTAATGAAAACATCCTCAAGTCCCTCAGCCTTTCCACATAAGACCTTCCCTCCACACCAGGCAACATCCTAGTAAATCTCCTCTGAACCCTTTCCAAAACTTCCACATCCTTCCTATAATGCAGTGACCAGAACTGTACGAAATACTCCAAGTGTGGCTGCACCAGAGTTTTGTACAGCTGCAACATCATCTCGTGGCTCCAAAACTCAATCCCTCTACCAATAAAAGCTAACATATTGTTTGCCTTCTTAACAATCCTATCAATTTGGGTGGCAACTTTTAGGGATCTATGCACATGAACATCGAGATCTCTGCTCATCTACACTGCCAAGAACCTTACCATTAGCCCAGTATTCTTTATTCCTGTTGCTTCTTGCAGAGTGAATTATCTCAAACTTTTCTGCATTAAAATCCATTTGCCACCTCTCAGCCCAGCTCTGCAACTTATTTATGTCCCTCAGTAACCTGCAGCATCCTTCCGCATTCTTCACAACGCCACCGACCTTAGTGTCATCCGCAAATTTACTAACCCATCCTTCTATGCTCTCATCCAGGTCATTTATAAAATGACAAACAACAGTGGATCCAAAACAACTCCTTGCGGTACACCACTCTTATATGAACTTCAGGATGAACATCTCCCATCAACCACCACCCTCTGTCTTCTTTCAGCTAGCCAATTTCTGATCCAAACCGCTAAATCACCCTCAATCCCGTACCTCTGTATTTTGCGCAATAGCCTACCGTGGGAAACCTTATCAAATGCCTTACTGAAATCCATATACACCACATCAGCCACTTTACCCTCATCCACCTGTTTGGTCACCTTCTCAAATAACTCAATAAGGTTTGTGAAGCATGATCTACCCTTCACAAAACTGAGTTGACTATCCCTAATCAACACATTCCTTCCTAGATGATTATAACCTTTGCTAACACTTTAACCACAACCAAAGTAAGGCTCACTGGTCTATAATTACCAGGATTGTCTCTACTTCCCTTGTTGAACAAGGGGACAACATTTGCTATCCTCCAGTCTTCTGGCACTATTCCTGTAGACAATGACGACTTAAAAGAGCAAAGCCAAAGGTTCTGCAATCTCCTCATTGGCTTCCCAGAGAATTCCAGGATAAATCCCATCTAGTCCAGGGGACTTATCTTTTCTCAGAGTGATAATTTTCATACCGACTGAGAATATCTAGATGTTGATTCATGGAAATTAAGCAACAACATTGCAATTACCAAGAATTCTAATTCATATTCAGCTTGCTGAATGCAGTGTTCCATTGAATGTGTAGGTTAGGTCCAACCTAATCTGGAGATCTCTGCTGTGACACTGATTGCTGGTCCATTATTACATTATATCTTCTGTTTGTTTGCTGTGATTCTCAACAAAATAAGAAAAGCAACATTCTGTTACAGGGTTAAGATAACTCCTGTACTTGCTAAAGAATCTGACTGATTTGCCAAGTCTTTTTAGTATTTTTTGGTTTGTTTTAGCTTTCTAGAATCACCTTTAACTTTTTTCTTCCTGCTTTCTCCTTGAAGAAATGCTGTCCCAGTACCAGGTAGAATTCTGAACAGTGGGAGGTGGTCTCCAGTTACATGCAGTATCCTGAAGGGACTTGATAGTGTGGATCATGGGAGGGTAGGGACCACAGTTTGAGAAGTCATCCTTTTAAGATGAGGCTAAGAAAGTCTTCTTCTTGAAAGCTTTTTAGTCCAGAAGAACATAAGCCCATTTGACCCATTGTGTCTACTATACCATCTGTTCATGGGTGATATGTTTCTCCAACCCCCCCCATTCTCCTGCCTTCACCCTGTAACCCCTGATTCCCCTTATCCAACAAGAATCTCGGTCTTAAATATATGTATCCTCCACAACCCTCTGCAGTAATGACTTCCACAGATTTACCACCGTCTGGCTGAAGAAATTTTGCCTTATCTCCATTCCAAAGAGTCGTCTGTTCATGCTAAGGCTGTATCCTTGGATCATCATCTCTCCTTCCAGTGAAGGCATCTACACTGTACACAAGTACAGGTTCAGACTCCTCTTCTCCTATGACAAGACCTTTATTCTCCAGATCATTCTTGTAAACCTCCTGTGGACTCCTTCCATCGCCAGCACATCCTTTCTTAGATTTGGGGCCCAAAACTGCTCTCAATATTCAAAATGTGGTCTGACCAGAGCCTTATACAGCCACAGCAGTACATCCTAGCTCTCGTATTCTAGCCCTCTTGAAATGACATTGCATTTGCCTTCCTAACTGCCAATTGAACTGCATGTTAACCTGAAGAGAATCCTGAACCAGGACTCCCAAGTCTCTTTGTGCTTCAGATATCCAAAGTCTTTTGCCATTTGTAAAGTAGTTTATACCTCCATTCTTCTGCCACTTCTTTGCTCACTCTCCTAGCTTGCCCAAGTCCTTCTGCTTCCTCAACACTACATGTCCCTCCACCTATCTTTGTGCCATCTGCAAACTTAGCAACAATGCTCTCGATTCTGTCATCCAGATTGTTGATGTATAACGTGAATAGCTGTAGTCCCAATAGCTATACAGATCCCTGTGGAACTCCACTAGTCACCAGTTGCCAGGCTGGGAATGACCTCTTTATCCCTACTCTCTGCCTTCTGCCAGTAAGCCAATCCTCTATCCGTGTCAGTACCTTGCCCCATAACACCATGGGCTCTTTTCTTATTTAATAGCCTCCTGTGTGGCACCTTGTCAAAATTCATCTGGAGATACAAATGGATCACGTCCATTGCTCTCCTTCGTCTAACTTGCTCATTACCTCCTCAAAGTATTCTAACAGACTTGATAGACATGACCTCCCTCTGATGAAGCCGTGCTGACTCAGCCCTATTTTACAATGCACTTTCAAGTACTCCACAATTTTATCTTTAATAATGGACTCTAAAATCTTACTGATGACTAAGGTTGAATTAATTGACCTTGTCATCACATGGGCTGCTACCACCCCCACCCCATTGTCAGTTACTAATAGCCCCATTAGCAGATAGTCATTCCCCAGACCAACCTGCAACCACTCCTTTATTTGTCCAACAGTTTTCCTTTCTCTTTGGGCTCTATTGCTATTTATTGTTGACTCTCCTATCTTCTGCATGTATACCAAGTTTTCCCTGCTACTATCAGTTCTGAGGAAGAGTCACTGGACGCAAAATTCTGACTCTTCTTCACAGATGCTGCCAGACCTGCTGAGCTTTTCCAGCAATTTCTGGTTTTGTTTTTGCTATAGTTTCCTGTCTTCTGCCTCCCTCCCTTTTTAAACAGGGGCATTACATTAATCATTTCCAATTCTCTGGGACTCTTCTCTGACTCTAGCGATTCCTGAAAGATCACAAATGCCTCTACAATCTTCTTAGCCACTTCCTTCAGAATTCTGGGGTGTAGTCCATATGGTCTGGGTGATTTCCAATTGCAGTTGACAATTCTAACCCCTCAGATTCTACACCTTCTGACTGTACATCACTTCTTGTTATATATAATCTAATTTAATTTCTTACTTAACAAGGCAAACCCCACCTACTCCTCGATCTAGCCGCCTGTCCTTCCGATAGGACATGTATCCTTGGATATTTTGTTCCCAGCCCTGATCCCCAATGCAGCCACGTCTCTGTAACACCCCCAACATTGTACCTGTCAATTTCTATCTGCACTACAAGCTCCTTTACCTTGTTTCATATACTGCATGCATTTAAGTACAACACCTTTAGTCTTATGTTGACTGCCTCCCTCTCATAGTTATCCCCTTACCTGCTGTGCCTGAAGTTAGATTCCTGACCCTTTCCACACACTCTGCACCATTATTTGTTCTAGAAACCTTTATAACCTCTTCCCTGCTTGAACTTTCTCCATAATCTTCTAACCAACTGAACACCATCACCCAACTACCAACTCCCCTCACCCCGTCCCCAACCCACCCACCCAGAACTGGCGCCAATTGTCTCATGAATTCAAACCCATTTCTCCCACACCAACCTGTGAGCCACATGTTTACCTCTTTCACCTTGTTGACCGTGTGCTGATTTGTTCATGGCTCAGGCAGCAATCCAGAGACTATTCCCTTTTTTGGTTCTGTTGTTATTTAGCCTCTAAATACTCATCGTCCCTCAGCAGAACCTCTTTCTGCTTTCCGCATTGTTGGTACCTGGTAAATGCACCAGCTCCTACACCATGCAGTTACAACAGGCCACTTGTCTCAGCATACCCATCTTAATTACTTAGTTCATAATTTGATTTTTTTTTAAAATCATACTGTACTGGTCTTTTAGTTTGCCTGTAAATATTTCCTCTATTAACCTTCTGTCTGAAAGTAACCTATAATAGTCACTTTGTAGTTATCAACCAATGATCTTACAGTTTACCTATGATGTTACACTTTTGTGCTGGCCCCTGATCCTGGGATTCAAATGATCTAGTTTCTTGAAAAAAGCAAGCAAAAAGCACCTCTTCCCCTCTGCATAGAGTTCCCACACTGTCTCCAAGTTCCTCAAACTATATACTATCCACTCACTCAGGCTATGATTCACTCCTGAAGTGACCTTCCTGACCAAGCGAAGCTTACTTAGTCTGTGGATTAAAGAGCCTACTCCTGTTCGTAAATCTTCTGTTCTCATGTTTTTGCCAAACAATACAAAGGTAGCTCACCTATGGACATAAGACATTAGATATTTCAGTTGTTCTTTAAAGACCTTAAAGACAGTGAAATCTATTTGCTAGGAAGAGCATTTCTGACCTCTTTTTTAAACTGAAACACAGTATTCAAATTGATATTGCCCAATTTGCATATGGATTAGGATGACTGCAATCAACACAGAGTTAATGTTTGAATTCTGAAATATTTAGTATCCTGCAGAGCTTTATATTCATGTCCCTTGTACAACTTCGAAGTTCAAAATGCTTCATATTTTGCCATCAAATGCCCACCTCATGACTAACCAACAGATGTTGAAACAACTGCAATAGTTCAAGGCAAAAGCACTGTTTTGTTCATTTTGTTTCTTAGTCTCAAGTCTGTCTTAGGGGAGGTGTTAGTCCACTGGTATTATTATTAGTCTATTAATCCAGCGACCCAGTATTATTCTAGGGACACAAATTCAAATCCCACCATAGTAAATGGTGGAATTTGAATTTTTTATTTAATTTGGAGTTAAGAGTCTGATGATGACCATGAAACCATTGTCAATTGTCAGAAAAACCCACCTGGTTCACTAATGTCCTTAATGAAGGAAATCTGCCATCCTTATCAAGTCTGATTTACATCCACCTCCACAGCAATGTGGTTGACTCTAACCGCTCTCTGGGCAATTAGGGATGGGCAATAAATGCTGGCCTAGCCAGCAACACCCACATCTCATGAATGACTGAACAAATTAAAGCAACGTCTCTAATTAAAAGTTCTAATTAAAGGTTAGTGATGAACAGCTGAAATTTTCTGAAAATGAAAGATCAAAAGACCATAGGCTGCTCTCTCACTGGAGAGAGGTGATTAGTGGGAAGTTTAACCCAAAAGGTCAGTATGTCTTAGGTGGGCACTTCATGGTAACCTGTGGACTAGCAATTAATCCCTACTGTTGGTGTCACACGACATCACAAACCATTCTACTAGTCAATCCCCCTCCTGAAACTCACTCGAATTGAGTAGACAAGCTAACGCATTCAACACACCACACAGTCAACTGGTGAGATAGTAAACAGATAAGACAATTTTAAGATCACTTCACTTCTGCTGTCTTGGAATGACATTTATATGTATATAACTCTGGGAGAAATCAAACAAAGACTGTTTAGAAAGACCCTAGCTCATACAAAATACTGAAAGCGGAGAGTCCTACATCCTGTACAGAAGATTTCTATGACTTAAAGTAAAAGTTCATAAGAAGGAGTTCAAATGATGGGATACCAATACATGGAGGAAACCTGAAGTGAAGGACAATAAATCTTCATTTTTATAATTACATTTATATCTTATAGTAAATAGGTATTTGTTGTTAATTTAGAATCATTAGATATTAAATAATAAACAGTTATTGGTCTAGTATAGTATATCTAATTCAAAATAATATTTAATTGTACTTTAGAAAGCTATGACTTGTAACAAAGGAAATCATATTTTAGTATAAAACAAATTAATTTAACTCCACACTACAATATAAAACTTGTGGCATTGTGGTAAGATATGTAGTTATGCCCACACCCAGCCCAATCAGGTACCCATTCCCTGCTATGGTATTATTACCAAGTGCCTAGTCAAAACAAAGCACTTGCCCCTTCTCCAAAGTGGTGGTCTTTCATTGGATTTGCTGTGTGGCTTCAGAGCACTGGCAGGTCCAGTTTACACTCTTCTGGTGTAGGCCAAGCCTTCAACTCAAATCCCACACAAGCCTCTGAAATGTCTGAGCAATTCAATGTTGCAAAAGTTACTTGAAGGAAACAGCAAACTTCCACCTCCTCCAAGCAACTGGGGACATGCAATACAGACATGTCCACTTTACTCTATAACTGTATTAGCTGGGAGTGTGCATTCTCCTAAAAACAGTAAGGAAGACATCCTCCATGCTCACGCTGCAACGATGATTACTGGCACAGGCAGATAGAGGGCTTCAGGTTCCCATATTCAAATGGACAATCAACACCCTCACTCCGCTCTCCCATTGCTTTAGTTTACACCACTCTGATTGTTAATGGAAAGTTGAAAAATATTTGGATTATGATGGTGATAGAACAAGAATACACAGCTTGCCACTATGTAGTGTCACCTCAAAGAATAAAATATTAATTGGCCAAAATATTTAGTTATATATCATATCCTCCAAATTAGAATGACACAGGGCACTTCCACTCATTTTAATCCACTAGGATTAGGGTTTCCAATTCCTTACAAGAGTTACTTAAAGGAAAAGATCATTTTTAGCATAAATATAAATGTTTATGAAACCATTTTCTATCTCAGTTTACCTGTATTATCTGAAGGACACTGTAAACTATATGTTTGATCTTAAAGACAAAACTGAACTAATAATATGAGACACGTATTGTTAAATTTGGTAAATGCAGCAGAAATGAAAGTTGAAATGTTGAACATTTACTTTTCTTAGATCAAAACAGAGTAGTAAAAAATCATGGATGTTACTCGCGTGGCTTGGTTATTCTCACATCATCATCACACAGCCCAAATATTACAATGTAGATTTGCCAGTGTTGGACTGGAGTGGACAAGATCACAAATCACACAACACCAGGTCAACAGGTTTATTTGAAATCATAAACTTTTGGAGCACTGAGTCCACCTGATGAAGGAGCACCGGTCCCAAAGCTTGTGATTTAAAAAAAAACCTGTTGGACTATAACCTGGTGTTGTGTGACCT
Organism: Chiloscyllium plagiosum; assembly: GCF_004010195.1. NCBI lineage: Eukaryota > Metazoa > Chordata > Chondrichthyes > Orectolobiformes > Hemiscylliidae > Chiloscyllium > Chiloscyllium plagiosum. The sequence continues at coordinate 2,538,068 of NC_057736.1, read as the reverse complement.
TTGACCTTACATATTATAAAACCATAAGGATGTCAAAATGGGTTTGTAAATTAAACACTTAATCATTTAAAGTGTTGATCCGCAATGCCAAAGTGTGAAATCATTGTGACTCTTACAGCTGCCACTTGAGTTTTACTTGGAATTGGCTGAAGAAAGAACATACTTCAGAAGTGTAGAATTTGGCACATACAGATTGGACAAGTTCTGTTCGTAATGGCATGAAGTCTCTGAATTATGATGTTCCTTTAAAATAAAATTTTTAATCCCTTTTCAGTTAAAATGCAAATTATGTCACGGTGACCACTTTCCCCAGCATGGCTGTCACTCATCAGGAAGATGGCGGGAGGGTGATGTTTGGGAGGAGACATTAGGTAATCCCTCCCCATTGCAAAACTAGACTGTGAGCCCTCACTGTTGAGGACATCCTATCCTGGAGCTACTGGACAATCCGAAAGGCCAGCAGCACTAACTCTATAATGGACTGCAGGGCAAGCCACTGATCCCAGATCAGCATGGTGGCTCAGTGGTTAGCACTGCTGCCTCACAGCACCAGGGACCCAGGTTCGATTCCTCCCTCTGGGTGACTGTGTGTGTAGAGTTTGCACATTCTCCCAGTGTTTGTGTGATTTTCTCTGAGGATGTGCAAGTTAGGTGGATTGGCCATGCTAAATTGTCCACAGTGTCCAGGGGTGTGTAGGCTAGGTGGACTATGGTAAATGCAGAGACAGGATAGAAGGGTGGGTCTGGTTGGATGCTCTTCGTAGAGTCGGTGTGGACTCTATGGGCTGAGTGGCCTGCTTCCACACTGTATGGATTCTTTGATTCTGTTGAATGGCAGAGCAGTTTAAGGCGTCTATCCCTTTTTTTTGGTCTTGTCCTGGATTGAGGGAAGTTGGGGCATTCGGAAAGGAGTGTTTGGTCAATTATTTTGTTTTTCGGGGGGAATGTGTTGGTCTTGGAAGGTTTTGGTGCATGGGAAACAAAATGGTTGTCTACCTCCCACCCAGATCAACTGTTTCAGGGCATTGGGAAATGGGGACCCAGTAAACTGGAGTCAACTGAGCTCTCAAGATACTCAACACAACACAACAGGATGTATTTCTGCCTAGTATAAATCAGGGTCCCTCACATTCCCTTCTCCCTAACCCTGTCTGTATAACCGCTTCCCATCAGCGGAACAGAAAGGAAATGATTAGAATTACAGTCCAGACTTGGTAGTATTTCAGCTGACATGACAGCGAGGTCAGATAGATGCTGGGAAACAAGCAGGGCAGCAGCACAAAGGCTAGTATTAGGAAGAAAGTTTGGCAAGTCAGTCAAAGCCAGACAGAGACCCTCAGTTGAGGGGGGATTGTGTAACTATCACACGGAGATGCTCACAGTGTCCTGATGCAGCTAACGAAGTCATGATTTCAGACCCAAGAGATGATTAGGATGCGCATGCCTGGTGCAGCTCATGTTGGGGACCCCATATTAAATCTTTAATTACTTAATGTTGTTGTTCTCAACATGTGACTGAGTCTAAATGATGCATGCCGGGCTGAATAGCTGCATAACTCCATTTTCTAGTCCTTCGCTCAAATTATCAACTTTCACTGCAAAACCAGCCATTTATTTTGCAATTAGAAGGTTTTGCAACTGATTAAGCCAATAACCACCTGCAATCCTAACCTGGTTACAATATTACTGTCAGAATAAAGAACCGATAACAAATGGATTTATTTCCTTGCATTGTTTTGAAGTTAACATTTCAGCCTTTTATTCACTTTCTTTTAACAGGAAGTCAATGGGGAACTCCAATAGTCTCCTTCCTTTTCCTTCTGGAAGTGTCAATACCTTTAATGTAAACACTCAAACTGTAATTGTTTGAAAGCTTCTGGAATCAACTATTAATAGTAATGACATTTATGATTGAAAGAAAGCATCCCAATTTCACTCAATCTATATTTTGGTCTCTAACTTAATATCTTTCTAAATACAGTCAACTAAGTTAGGTTGTTGTATCTGTCAGAAACATCGCTTGTCTGAATTTACTATTAATATGTCACAAGCTTAGTACTTGACAAATGAAAGGAGTGTTAAGTATGTTCATTCGATCTGTCTAAGCACAATTTCAGTAATTGTTTCCATTCGAAAAAAAACAATTTAAACAGCAAGCATGATTTGAGAATGTTCCTAGATTAAAATTCTTGGAAATGGCCTGTGAGTATTTATGTTTATTTTTGTCTTTGAAGTTATTTTACATATGTTGTCAGGTGTCAGGAGATTGCTGATGACAAACCTATAACCCAAATTGTTTTCCATATCATAATTTACCATATTTAATTCTGAACAGATTACATATCCAAATCAATTTAAAATCAATTGGCATATGCAAATAAATGACTATTACAATCTATTTACCAAAATAAAGAAAACTCCAATGTGGCATTGGACAAATAAATTAAGAAAACTAGCAGTGTTTCAAGGCTTACATAAGTTGTAAAGAGACCCTTACCTTTAACTGTGACATTTCTGCTACTGGTCAGTAAGCTCCTATAAAACAGAAACAAAACAGGGTAGATGGTTTTAGTGCATTGAAGCTTAAAACGTCAAAAGGCTATTCCATCAAAGGCTAAATTAACTTTTCCCAATTTACTTGGCCTCATCAGTGTTTTAGATCCGAATTAGATGCATTGTCTTTAGATTGGAAGATTGAAACTTTTCTGTCTCAGGGATGGACAAGTACAGAAATTCTCCAACTTAACTGCATACAATTTCAAATCTGGGTGATACATACACTTCAAAGATCCAAGTGACTAATCATGGCCCACAGTGAATGAAAGCAGAGAAGAATAAGCAAGGAGGGAAGTAAAAAAGATTTCAGTTTAAAATAAATCTATTATTTCATGAGGCACAGTGGCTCACACTGCTGCCTCACAATGCCATATACCTGGTTCGATTCCAGCCTCAGGCAACTGTCTGTGTGAAATTTCTATGTTTTCCGTGTGTCTGCATGGGTTTCCTCTGGGAGTTCTGGTTTCCTTCCATAGTCCAAAAATATGCAGGTTAGGTGGATTGACCATTCTAAATTGCCCTGTACTGTCCAGAAATGTGTAGGCTGGGTGGGTTAGCCATGTTTAATGTAGGGTTACAGGGATAGATCTGGGTGAGATGTACTTCATAGCGTCAGTACGGACTCGATGGGCTGAATGGCCTGCTTCCGCACTGTAGGGATTCTATGATTATCAATGTTATGATAAATAAATAAATTGAACAAAAAAAAAGCTAGCCATAACATCTAACTCCACCATCCTTTGTAACATGAATTTGCAATTTATGAGAATTTCTGTTTCTGACTACTCTTCTGTTCAGCAAATGCCAGTAAAAAGAGGCAACCTGACCTGCCATAAGTTCCTTTATTATTTATGGCATCAAGCAACACAGGAAATAAGTAACTGCAAACCCCCACAACCCTGCAAACTCCAGCTGTGAAATCACCTGGAAACGATTTCATTAATTTATAACACAGCAACTACATTATTAGGTTTAACTGTCCATTTTCTGCCATATTGGAAAAAGTCTATTAGTTACTATTCCTGTACGTTTCCACGTTGAATACACATTTCTGAGCTCAACAAGTTAAGCTCAAAATTCATCAGCCTCAATTGTTTTACACACTCTATCTCATACCATCTTTTTGTTAACAACCTCTCCACAAACATTCTACTAAAGTGGCTGTCAGGAATCGGTAATAACAATCACCACCTATTGGTGAGGCAAGACAAGTGTTCAATCAATGAGAAAAAAACTTGATATTTGTTAGTCACACCCAGATGTGGTTGCGGCGTATACAAGAATTAGCCCATGTTCATTATGTTTTAAAGGAACCTCCTAACAAAATTTTTCTTACATGCTACGACACAGAAACAACACATTACATCAGTGCACAGATAAACCTCTGAACTGCAAACAATTGAGACCCTAAATGACTGGCAGGTGATCTGCAAATCTGATAAAAACTGAATAGAATGGAGGAGGAGGAGAATGTGGTTGACAATTAGCAGTATTTGCTTACAAAACTTTTCAAATGAAACCTTCACTTAAATATCACATATAAAACAGTTTAATATCAGTGGGTATAAAGAAAGACCAACATTTATATAAACCTTTCAAACCACAGATGGATCAAAACACTTCACAGCCTATGAGATACAACATGAAGTGTATAGGTTACTCTGCTGTAACGCGCACTTCATCAATGCAAATTCGCGATTAACGAATTGGGGATGCTATTTTTAAAGTACGAACTTTTAAAACATGCGTTGGATGTAATGTGTTTACACAACCAACACTTGAAGTGCTGTTTCTAAAGGATGATTTCTCTGTAATGCGGGGTTGACTAAGAATGCAACCATTAAGTTACAGAAGAACTGGCTGTACTCACTTTTATATTGTACGGAATGCAGCAGGCTGTAATCTCCAGCAAACAGCAACGGGGTAACAACTTCATTAGCTAATTTGTACGATTGTTGAGGGATAAACATTGGCCCTGCGGATAATTCTTATCGTTTTTTTTCTCAAGACAATGCTGTGGGATATTTCACATGCATGTGAGGGACTAACTGGATCACTGGTTGAAAGATAGCACGTCTGACAGTGCAGCACTCTGTCAGTATCATATCGGAGTGCCAGCCTTGGGCTTTGTGCTTGTGTTGTGGAGGATGCCTTGCACCAAAACCTTGCGATTTATTAGTGTTGACCCTCAAAATGTTCAGTTTTGAGCTGTGCAGTTATTATGAATCAATAATAAACACTAATATTGGAAGTGAACAGAAGCTGATGGTTGCATGATTTCTTTTTTAAGGTATGTCTACAATCTTTGAAAACTATTAGCAACAACAAGTAAATCCTATCACAGAATTTAATCTCATGTTGTTCAGATTATGATGAAAATACTGCACTTTATGTTTGCTTCATATTCTTGGGGCAATAATATTGTCTTCCTCAAACTTCAGCCCATCAAAATATCTGCTAACCACATTCTAACATTAACCAATTTCCCTTCACACATCATTCTTTGTGCTAAACTGCCTCTCAGTATTCTGCAAGTTTCAATTCGATCCTTCCTCATCCTTCTAAACTCTGAATACAGACACAGAGTCCTCAATTGCTCCTGATATGTGCGCATCACTGGCTTGACCAACATTTATTGCCCATCCTTAGTTGCCCTTGAGGTGGTGGTGAGCTGCCTTTTAAACCCCTTCAGTCCATATGCTGTAAATAGACCCACAATGCCCACTTGGGGGGAATTACACGATTTTGACCCAGCAACAGTGAAGGAACGGTGATATATTTCCAAGTCAGGATAGTGAGTGGCTTGGAGGGGAACCTGCAGGGGATAGTGTTCCCAAGTATCTGCTGCGCTTGTCCTTCTAGTTTGGTTTGGAAGTGGTTTGGAAGATACTGTCTCAGGATATATAGTGAATTTCAGGATATATAGTGCACACTTCTGTTACTGAAGTAGAGGGTGTGGATGCTTGTGGATGTGTGCCAATCAAGCAGGTTAGTTTGTCCTGGATGGTGTCAAGTTTTTTCAGTGTTGTTGGTGCTACACCTCTCCAAACAAGTGGGGAGTACTCCATAACACTCCTAAGTTGTACCATGTGGATGGCAGACAGTCTCTGGGGAGTGAGGAAATGAACTACTCACTGGAAAACTTCTAGTGTCTGACCTGCCCTTGTAACCAATGTGTTCATGCGGCAAGTCCAGTTGAGTTTCTGATCAGTAGTAACCCCCAGGATGATGTTAGTGCAGGATTCAGTGATGGTAACATCATTGAATGACAAGGGGTACTGGGTAGATTATCTCCTATTGGAGATGGTCATAGCCTTGCATTTGTGCGGTACGAATGTTATTTGTCACTTGTCAGCCCAAACCTGGATATTGTCCAGATCTTGTTGCATTTGAGCATGGACCGATTCAGTATTTGAGGTGGTGTGAATGGTGCTGATGTTGTGCAATCATCAGCAAACATCCCCACTTCTGACCTTATCATGGAGGGAAGGTCATTGCTGAAACAGCTGAAGGTGGTTGGGCCTAGGTCACTACCCTGAGGAACTCCTGCAGAGGTGTCCTGGAGCTGAGATGACTGATCTCCACCAACCACAACCTCTCTGCCAGGTATGACTCCAACCCTATTCCCATGATTCCAATTTTTTCCAGGCTCCTTCATGCCACACTCAATCAATTGTGGCTTTGATGTCAAGGGCTGTCACTCTCACTTCACCTCTGGAATTCAGCTCTTCCACAATCAATGGGGAAAGCTTCCATGGGAGGAGACAAAGAAATTGCCAGTCAAACTAAAGACTTAAAGCAGCAAAGGGGATTGAAGGAACAAACAGAAGTACATAGCAGGTAAAAACAATGACTGCAGATGCTGGAAACCAGATTCTGGATTAGTGGTGCTGGAAGAGCACAGCAGTTCAGGCAGCATCCGAGGAGCAGTGAAATTGACGTTTCAGGCTGATGAAGGGCTTTTGCCCGAAATGTCGATTTTACTGCTCCTCGGATGCTGCCTGAACTGCTGTGCTCTTCCAGCACCACTAATCCAAAAGTACATAGCAGGTCAATAAAGCTTACAGCTCCGCAGTACAAAAGCAACATTTGACATAATCAATAGAACACTCAAACATGTGTGACCTTCTGCAAGCACTAAGGAAATGCCCAGTCTTTGATCAATTTTATGAGACACATGGCAGAAACAGCCATTGGCAAAGTCAGTGCATTGGAACAAAGGTGATTCTGTTACAACGAGCCGTGCACTGACCCAGACTGCATTGACCTCGGGATACAACAAAGACCATCTGCTATCCTGCCATGAAGTAATCAGAGTCGAATAGTGTGGCACGAGAAAAACACGGCTAGTCAGGAAGCATCCGAGCAGCAGGAGAATCGACGTTTCAGGCATAAGCCCTTCATCATCAGCAAACAGGAACTTGATGATGTATATGGATTAGACAGAGATTCACATTTACATCCTTCTAGAAAACATCACCATCAACAAGCCATCCAAAATATTGATGAAACTTAAGTCACTTCGCCTCAGAAACTGGTGAAATTATTAATTATTGACTAATATTGACACAAGGACATGTGCCAAAATACTACCCCTGCAAATTCTAAAAAAAATAGAAATGGAAAGCCACGATGAAACCAATGAGTGTGATGCTTTCAACATACCACAGTTTACCAATTCCACATGCAGGTCAATAGTATTGGAATGTAAGCACAGTCAATCCACAGTCAATCCACTCCGATATTGCTGATGCTCTGCATCATAGTCAATGCTGATCCAGCAATTCCAGACATACAGCATGCTGTGAGCTAACACAAGTTACAATCCATGGGATCAGTGAGGCATCATCAAAACAACAGAAACTGCAGTAGACCGTTTAAGAATAATTCATTTCTGCAAGTAAGAGGTACTAACATCTCCATGTTCTGATGTGGAGGAAAAGAAATAAAAGTTGAAGCAAAGAAATTGAAAAACTAGCTCAGTATACATTCAGATTTCAGAATACCATTGTTGAGATGAAGTCTTTCAGTGATACCTCTGTTCAGCTCACAAAAGAAATGAAGAGTTGAAAGATAAAGAAAGGAATTCAGATGAACTGTAACCTCTGTATCATCCATCTAATGAAAAGGCTGACTATTTACAGGAAGAGCTACAGATATTGCCTTTCTCCATGCAATGCTGAAGAAAATGACAGTCCTGCAAAGGCAGCTAAAGGTATACATCCAACATACCAAGGAGCTGCAATTTTTGAGAAGATTTGTAGCTCAGGTTGAGGTTCTAGTTGTAGGTTTGCAGAAGAAAAATACCTACACAGCGTATTCAGGAAGAATGGGTACCCAATAAACACAGTCCACCAACTTCTCAACAACAAACCCAAACAAGCAGACACAATACGCCCAGAAACTCTAGCCACATTACCATACATCAAAGAAATCTCGGAAATGACTTCCAGACTACTCAGACCCCTTGGCATCATGGTAGCCCACAAACCTACCAACAGCGGCTAATGAACTTAAAGGACCCTATACAAATGACCAGCGAAACAAATGTCATTTACAAAATACTATACCAGGACTGTAACAAACACTATATTGGACAAACAGGCAGAAACCGAGTCACCAGGATACATGAATATCAACTAGCCACCAAACGACATGGCCCACTATCGCTAGTATCCTTACATGCAGACGAAGAAGGATATCACTTCGACTGGAACAACACATCAATTGTAAAATAAGCTAAACAGAAACACGCAAATGCATTTCAACTGGAATGGCATCAATAAACACATCGATTTGGACCCCATCTACCATCCTCTGAGAAAAAGAACAAGAAATGATATCACCCACCTTAAGAAACCAAGACACATAAATAAAAAGTGGGACATAACACCAGCACTTCACTGGAGACTTACTACTGATGTTACCCAGAGTGGTGATGCAATGTCTGAAATCAAACCTTCTAGCTCAGTGAGCAAACGTATAATCAGATACCAAGGAGCTACAAATCATTCACATACCCATTAGAAATAAACTCAAGCAATGATACCCCAATGGAAGAACTCAAAAAGGGCACAGAGTAAACAAAATAACCACTGAAACAGAAGGAGGGATTCTGGCTTCAAATTAAAATTTAAAAAGCATTAAGTTGAAACACTGGAGCAGAATGTCAAGGAGAAAAATATACTTGACCAAAAGACTAAAATGTTGATGGAAAATTTCATAGCGTAAACCCAGAAGCTTCAAAATGAGCGAAACACTCGACGTCAATGCTAAGAGATCTGAACCACTCAAATAGTTGAAAGAATAACTGAGTAAGTGGCTAAACTGGAACAAAAACCTGGGTGCTGCACAAACATAAGCAAAAACAAATGAAAACTGCAGATCACAGTAGAAAATCTTGACAATGGCAACAGGAATGACAGACAATATCATTGACATCTGTGGAAAGTAACGGAATCTCCAAAGTCAAGATCATGAGATTTGGATGCATCTGCAAATTACCTACAAATCAGATCACCTGCTTTTTTTAAAAAAAAAAGTTAAATTATGTTTTGGAAAGGAAGAGGAATATTGTGTGTGCACGTTCCCATTAAGAGAGAGTTCACCTATAAGGACGGGTTGCATCTGAACTGGAGAAGCATCAATATTCTGGGTGGGAGGTTTGCTCGAGCACTTTGGGGGGGTTTAAACTAGATTGGCGGGGCAACCTGTTGATGTTGATGGAGTAGGTAGTGAACAGCCAGACACAGCATGCAGAGAGTCCGTGAGGAAGGACAGGCGCTTGATACGACAAAGGTGCAGTCAGTGTGATGGGTTGAAGTGTGACTATTTTCATGCAAGAAGTATTAGGAATAAGGGTGACGAATTCGAAGTATGGATCAGTACTTGGTCCTGTGGTGTTATGGCTATTTTAGAGACTTGGATATCACAGGGGCAGGGTGCCCAGGGGTTGGATGTTCCAGGGTTTAGATGTTTCAAAAGGAATGGAGCAGGTGGTAAAAGAGGTGGGGGAACGGCATTGCTAATCAGGGATAGTATAACAGCTGCAGAAAGGGAGGTCGGCGAAGAGGGTTTGTCTACTGAGTCATTCTGGATGGAAGTCAGGAACAGGAAATGAGCAGTCACACTTTATTGGGAGATTTCTACAAGCCCCCCAACAGCACCTGAGACATGGAGGAGCAGACTGGGAGGCAGATTTTGGAAAGGTTCAGAAATAACAGGGTTGTTGTCATGGGTGACTTTAATTTCCCTAATATCGATTGGAATGTTCTTAGTTCAAATAGTTTGGATGGAGCAGTTTTTGTCAGGTGTGTCCAGGGAGGGTTCCTGACAGAATATGTAGATAGGCCAACTAGAAGGGAGGCCATATTGGATTTGGTGCTTGGCAACAAACCATGCCAGGTGTCAGATTTCTCGGTGGGAGAGCATTTCAGTGATAGTGATCACAATTCCATGACCTTAACTATACTCATACAGAGGGATAGGAGCAGACGGTATGGGTAAGTATTTAATTGAGGGAGGGGGAATTACAGTGCTATTAGGCAGGAACTGGTGAGCCTAGATTGGAAACAAATGTTCTCAGAGAAATGCACGACAGAAATATGAAGGTTTTTTAGGAAGCATTTGCTGATAGTGGGACAAACCTGTCTTGCACTGAGGCAAGGAAGGGATGTTGGGGTGAAGGAACCTTGGATGACAAGGGATGTAGAACATCTAGTCAAGAGGAAGAAGGAAGCTTACCGTGGGCGGCACGGTGGCACAGTGGTTAGCACTGCTGCCTCACAGCGCCAGAGATCCGGGTTCAATTCCCGCCTCAGGCGACTGACTGTGTGGAGTTTGCACGTTCTCCCAGTGTCTGCGTGGGTTTCCTCCGGGTGCTCCGGTTTCCTCCCACAGTCCAAAGATGTGCAGGGTCAGGTGAATTGGCCATACTAAATTGCCCATAGTGTTAGGTAAGGGGTAAATGTAGGGGTATGGGTGGGTTTCGCTTCGGCGGGTCGGTGTGGACTTGTTGGGCCGAAGGGCCTGTTTCCACACTGTAATCTAATCTAATCTAATCTGAAGGTTGAGGAGATAAGGATCAGACAGGGTTACAAGGTAGCCAGGAAGGAACTGAAGAATGGACTTAGGAGAGCTAGAAGGGGGCATGAAAAAGCTTTAGCGGGTAGGATTAAGGAAATCCCTAAGGCATTCTACACTTATGTAAGGTACAAGAGGATGGTCAGAGTGAGGTTAGGGCTGATCAGGGATAGTGGAGGGAACTTGTGCCTGGAGTCAGAGGAAGTAGGGGAGGTCCTTAATGAATACTTTGCTTCAGTATTCACTACTGCGAGGGACCTTGAAGTTTCTGGGGACAGTGTGAAACAGGCTGATATGCTCGAACAGATTGATGTTAGGAAGGAAGATGTGCTGAAAATTTTCAAAAACATGAGGATAGGTAAGTCCTCCAGGCCAGACAGGTTATACCTTCGGTTACTACAGGAAGTGAGGGAAGAAATTACTGCGCCTTTGGCAACGATCTTTTCATCCTCACTGTCTACTGCAGTAGTGCCAGATGATTGGAGGGAGGCAAATATTATTACCTTGTTCAAGAAAGGGAGTAGAGATAATCCTGGGAATTACAGACTCTTACATCAGTCATAGGCAAAGTGTTGGAGAGGATTCTGAGAAAAAGGATTTATGATTACTCGGAAAACCATTGTTTGATTAAAGATAGTCAGTATGGCTTTGTGAGGGGCAAGTCATGCCCCACAAACCTTAATTAATTATTTGAGGGTGTGACAAACACGTTGATGAAGCCATGATGTGGAGATGCCGGTGTTAGACTGGGGTGTACAAAGTTAAGAATCACACAATACCAGGTCATAGCCCAACAGGTTTATCTGGAAGCACTAGCTTTCAGAGCGCTGCTCCTTCATCAGGTGGCTCATCACAGCGCTCTAAAAGCGAGTGCTTCCAAATAAACCTGTTGGACTATAACCTGGTGTTGTGTGATTCTTCAGGTTGATGAAGATAGAACAGTGGATGTGGTTGATATGGATTTTAGCAAGGCATTTGATAAGGTTCCCCATGGTACCTTCATTTAGAAAGTAAAGAGGCATGGGATACAGGGAAGCCTGTCTGTCTGGATACAGAATTGACTGGCCCATCGAAGACAGAGGCTGATAGCAAATGGAAAGTATTCAGCCTGGAGCTCAGTGACCAGTGGTGTTCCGCAGGGATCAGTTCAGGGACCTTTGTTCTTTGTGACTTTTATAAATGACTCGGATGAGGAAGTGGAAGCTTGGGTTAGTAAGTTTGCCGATGACATGAAGGTTGGTGGAGTTGTGGGCAGTGTGGAGGGCTGTTGCAGGTTGCAATGGGACATGGAGAGGTTGCAGAGCTGGACTGATAAGTGGCAGATGGAGTTTAACCTGGAAAAGTGTGAAGTGATTCACTTTGGATGGTCGAATTTGAATGCAGGCTTAAAGACAGGATTCTTGGCAGTGTGGAGGAAGAGAGAGATCTTGAGGTCCATCTTCACAGATCCTTTGAAGTTGCCACCTTGGTAATAGAGTTGTTAAGAAGGCGGATGGGTGTTGGCTTTCACTGGCAGGGGGATTGAGTTTAAGAGCCGTGAAGTTATGCTGCAGCTCTACAGAGTCCTGGTGAGACCATACTTGGAATATTGTGTTCAGTTTTGGTTGCCTCATTATAGGAAGGATGTGGAAGTTTCGAGAGGAGATTTACTAGGATGAAGAAATGTTGAGGGAGCTATGGCTTTTCACATTGGAGCAAAGAAGGAAGACAGGTGACTTGACAGAGGTGTACAAGATGTTGAGAGGTATAGATAGAGTGGATAGCCAGAGTTTTTCCCAGTGAGTAAATGGCTATCATGAGGGGGCATAATTTTAAGGTGATTGGAGGAAGGTTTAGGGGAGATGTCAGAGATAGGTTCAGGGAGCGGAATGCACTGCCAGCAGTGGCAGTAGAGTCAGAGATATTAGTGATATATAAACGACTCTTGGATAGGCACATGGAAGCTAGCACAACGAAGGATATGAAGCTGAGTCTGATCTTAGAGTAGGATAGAAGGCCAGCACAACATTGAGGACCAAAGGGCATGTACTGTGCTGTACTGTTCTATGTTCCAATTCCATGTGTTTTGTCTATACGATGTTGTAACTCTCCCTCGCAGTAATTCTACTGAGAGTTTGTGAGCTACTCAGAGAAATCTGTTGGTTTGCAGCATTTCACGGTTTTGAATAATCTAACTCAAAGTTCATTAATTCCTGATGAATCATTATATCATTAACGTAACATATTTGGTTTGGAATTCTGATTTATGATGCTCCCATGAAGTACCTTGAGATGTTACAAAATTAGAAACTGCTGGAAAAACTCATCAGGTCAGGCAGCATCTGAGGAGAGAAGGCAGAGTAGTAAGATGTCATGTTGCATTAAAATGCTCTATGAGTATAAATAGTTCTACAAATATGATAAATAATGTTTCCACAGTCAACTATGGACAGCAAGTCAAGCAGAAATGGCTACTTTTCCTTTTTCACAGTTTTTAAAACGTTAACTAAAAGTCTGAAATTGTCAACGGTTTAAACAAGGTGAAAGGGAGCTTTCTGAGTGAGTCTAAGATTTGCAAGGAGCCACATCAGGGACAGGTAATGTGGCCTTGAGAGTTACACTGAGTAACAAGTACTCCATAATTATATCACAGACATGAGAGGTTGCTATAGGAAACATGCAATAATAATGTTGAAAGATGTGTCATTTAACAGGCATTAATACACCCCAAAAGAGTGCAGGCAAGCTGCAAATTGATAACAGCAATGTTTGAAGGTATCAAATTCTCGATGCAGCATTTCCAACCAATATATTTCAATATTGTTCAAACTTCACAGTATAAACAGTGCAACAATAGGTATTGAAATGACAGTTGCCATGGTTATATGAACCTTTACAGACTACAATCCTGGGACAAAGCATTGCAATATTATTTATTTTAACAGTTGGATAATTTCAGTTACAAATATAGGAAACAAAGCAATGAAAGCACTCAAGGTTAAATGAAGACTAGAGATGAACGAATTCTGTTTTGCTATTAAGCATTACTCAAAGAATGAATTCAACCAATTATGTGTAGTTTTGAGGGCGTATGGCCATAATCACCCGATAACATCGTCACTATTCCAAAATCTCTCAGAATTTCTTGTATTATTCATTCAAGGGGTGTGGGTGCTGCTGGAAAGTCTAGCATTTGTCATCCATCCTTAAGTACCCTCTGAGATATCTTAGCAAGTCACTCGGTTGATTAAGAATCAACCACACGGTGGTGGTCTTTCAATCACATTTCAAACAGCCTGATAAAATGGCAGATTTGCTTCCCGAAAGGAATTGATTTTACAACAATCTGGTAGTTCTATGGTCAGCATTCTTAATATCAGTTTGTTATTTGAAGTTTTCCATTTGCTATGGCAGGCTTTGATCTTATGACTTTAGACAATTTAGATTACAAGTCAAGTCACATAACTACAATGCTACCATATCCATAATTCCGTCTCCAACCCCACCAATAAAGAAGTGGTACTGTGAATAAAATCCCAAGGCACCCAAGTTATAGAACATGGAAACTGATGGTCATGTGATGAAACAGAGAAGAGGAGAAAGAGAGTTCAATGGAGGTTGGTTTATCTCAACAATGTTTAATGTTCTATGCTTCTGGTATTTCTGTGTAAGCACTCTTTGAGACAGGTATCATTCTTCATGGCATTGTTGAAGTTCCATATACCATTAAATGCAAAACAAAAATCACAGGAACATTTATGACCTTAATTTCAACTAAATTCAAATGATGCATGAATCTTTTGTTCAAAACTGTTTTGTTATCCACCTGCTCCAAAACCAAATGTTTTTCCTGCAAGATCATTCTGTGAATTCTTACCATAGATTTTCATGTGTAATTAGATTGAAGTATCTGTGAGAAGTGATCAAAATGCCTTCCCAGTCCTAAAAGGATAAAATCTAAGCTTGTGAGCAATCTTGCACAAATTACAAAGAAGGGAGTCCCCTACACAGTCACCCAATCTTCCACTGAAGCACGCACAAAACATTAGGTTATTTTTAATGAATACTGCAAATATACATATGTCCCCCTTGTAATAATGATATACTAATTATGTACTGGAAGAACTGCCTCCTAACACAGGAATAAGCTGTATGTTTACACAGCTTTAAGGGAAATACATCAAAGGGTTAATGACCATACTTTCATAAACAGGTTAGTCAACATTTTCAAGTGTCTCGTGAAGGAAAGAATTTCAATTTCCAGCATGATGCTCTACACAGAATCAATTCTCAATAGAGATAAAAGATTAATTTGAAAAAAGGCAGCACTCTTTAAATAATATTTCTGCTCTATGATTTTATATACGCATACACACATGATATATCACATATAAAAACCTATAAAATAAGGCAAATCTCATTTTACTAACCTTCTCTTAGTTGATTACATTTAAAACCTACGAGGGAAAAAAAAATCTAAAAAGAAACCGTGGCATCATACAGCCCGGAGATGAAATTTTTCACTCTGTACTCGCAGTTACTTTAGCTTTTTGCCCATTTTATCCATTTATTAGAGGTTTTATGTAAGTTCTCTTTGTCCTCTGGTGTACTGTAGGTGGTTCTTGTTATGTAAGTCTTGTCACTACACATTGCAGACATTTTCACAAAATGCAGACCCTATGGTCGAGCTTGCTTCAGTTGTTATTACCTTCTCCCGATCCATTTGTTATGCAAGTTAAAAATCCCAGCTCTGCAATATTTTGTGCCAGGGAACATCTTCTCCATCATCAGTACGGTGCTGGCACACCACAGATCACAAACACTTTCCATCCCTCAGAGCCGATGAATGACACTTTCTTGACTGTTATTTCTTTAGGAACGGCACACCACAGAGCAGAGAAGCCTGGTAGGCTTTTTCCTTTGCAGAGAGTAATTTTTACTGAGCATGAAGATTAACAGGCAAACGTATTTGCGAAAATTTCCAGTGCCTACGCTCCTGGATGAGGAGGGTATAGAGGGACCCACTCGAGGGGACAAAAAAAACCAAATGAAAATTTGGGAGAAATAAAAGTCTCAGATGCACACAGAGTTTGGTTTAACAAGGAAATTTGGGAGGAAAAGCATTAATTTCAAGCACATCAGTGTGACATCTGAGATCAATTTCCTGCATTGCCTCACTCACCAAATGTAGAGTGAAATCCATTATTTATCTGTAAGATTACAGTGGCCTATTCTATTTATCACCCCCCCCCCCCCCCCCCCCCCCCTCACGCCTCACTTTTTGCCTCACAGCTTACACCATGTTTAAATGGCAAGATCCTCTTTACAGACACATCATGAGAATGTAATAATAATGAACTAGGCCCATTAACAAAGATATTGTAAAAATAAAGGTTTCATTACCTTCAGCCCCAGTACCATTTGTTCTCAAAACTGGCACAAAAAGATGCTCATTAAGCTTGAAGCCATCTGGCTGTAAGTGCTGTATTACGAAGGAGAATTCTGTAAAAAGAAGTATATATGATACAGATGGGAACGGCCACTTTTCTGTTTGTGGAGGACATTGTTAAAGCCCTTTCGGTGGAATAGAAAAACTTAAAACAGTGAATCGTTTGCATAAAAGACCAGTCTTTTGCAAATGTAAATTCTGAGTGTGGTGTAAACAAACGAAATCGCACTGCAGTCCTACATTTCAGCTGGTTTATAACATTTATAGGTTCCCTTGCTTAGCATAAGCCGGGGGCGGGTAAGGGGGGTGCTCGTGGAGAGAGGGAGAGAGCAAGAGAGAGACGGAGAGAGAGATATGAACGTTTGTAATTTTTGTTGTGATCTATAGCCAGACACCAGGCAAAGACTGTACAATTAAGTTTGCCTCATCTTTCTCTCCTCCCCCCTCAGTCTCCCAGAGGTACCGCATGCTTTTAATTTAAGACTCCGAGCTCTGCCAGCATTTTAAACACCACAATTTTCCTGTTATTGTCCTCAGACACAGGGCACTAAAATGCGTACACGATTAAAACAGACCACACAAATACAGAATCCTGTCTGTCAGTTTTCCTACATTGCAGTGGCACCTCAAGATACCTCTTTCACTGTGGAGAGCTGGAATGGGGGAGCTGGTTGGTGCTGATGGTGCTTTTTTTGGGATCAAATGCCTTCTAAATAATAAAGCAACTACAACTTGTCATAAAATATTTATTAATAACAAAACACTGACTGATGGAGTTATTTTAAAATTAGGCATTTTGATTTACTTGCTGTTTGCAGTGATGAGGTGCTACAGTGTATATTCAAAGCAGCAAGACTGCAGGTCTCGACAAAAATAATTGGGTCAGGAGAGGTTGCACAATATGTCCCCCTAGCCAATTATTGGAAGAGCGTCACCACTTAAATTGAGCACAAGAAAAAAAATGGATGTAGTTAAGACAGACGCACTTAATTATTTGTTTTTCAATGACTGACTTAAACTACTGCAACTCTGAGCTTTGAAAGGAGTCTGCTCACCTCACATTGCAAAGACACAACATTCCAGCAGCCTACTCAAAGTAGTCAAGATTGCAACTGGTTGGGAAGCCTGTTGTAATTTTCAGAATGTTTATGAATAATTTCAAGGTTATGGTTCACTTCCAAAACCTCAATGACAATTAGAGAAAATGTTAGCACCAGCACACCCGATACCCCAAGAAATTTCTCTTGTGCAATGTTCCTTTTCTCTCAGGCAATTTAACTTTTAGGAAATCATACACAGTAGACAGGACAGCTGTCAGCACTGGCTCTGCTGCCAGCACTCTTACTTGAGCCAGAGGGATGAATCTCTTCAAAATCCCATCAACTCAAGTATTGAGGACAAAAATCGAGGCTGACTAGTCTCCAGCAATGCAATGTTGAGGGAGTGCTGCATTGTCAGAGCAGTCCTCTTTCCAATGCAATGCTAAACTGAGATCCATCTCCCCTCTCAGGGGGCTGTAGATGTTTTTGTGAGACTGTTTTGAAGAGCTGGAGATGGGCTTCTCTCCCGATTCATGGCCAATATTTATCCTTCAGTCAATATCACTGAACAGATGGTCATTATCGCATTGGTGTTGGTGGGAGATTGCTGTGCACAATTTAACCTATGCATTTCCAACATCACAACAGTGACTGCACTCACTTCATTGATAACAACATACATCGGGATGTCTTGATGTCTTGAAAGGCATTGAACGAATTTGTGTTTTTTGTGCTTTCACGTAACTCATTAATTCCTGGTATTTAACAGCTAAGGTAATACAGAAATCTATAGCTTCCAGAGTGCAAATGACATCTCTTCACTAATAAACCATTGGTCACAGGATGCTGAGATGAAACATCTTTCATTTATGTCAATAGTGGCTCAAAAGTTTTAGAAACATAGAGAACAGGAGCAAGGGTAGGCCATTCAGCACATTGTACCTGCTGCACCATTCGATATAATCATGACTGATTCTCCAACTCAACGTCATACACACAGCGCTGTGCCCTTATTCGCTCGACACCTTTTGGTCAAATAAAAATGAGTTGATCAAAGAGGCTGAATTGCACAATACTATGACATCAACCAGCCAAACAAAGTCACAGAAAAATGTGACAAACTTAAGACCTGAATACAATCACTGAGGAACAAAACATCGAAAACTCCATGATCTTCAGCTGAAAGAAATGCCTTTTATCTCCTTTCAGGTATCTATTTCTATTATGAATCATTCGTCCACTTTACTGAATAAGTTTCCCATGATCAATTCTGTAATAGTTCAACAGAAAGAGTCAAAATGATGACAAGGCTTAATGGTGAAAGTTAAACTCAAACGGCAATTTATAAAGATTTATGATACTATGTACATAGTGAACAATCAATGCACCAACACAAACTTCTTTCATTAACAATCCTGCAATACAGAGGCAGGAGATGTTGAACACAGGTATCCTAACAACACTGCTGAGATGCTCTCAAGTGTGGCAATTGCACAATTCACACAACGCTTCTGCTTTTCACTGCGATAATGTAGATACCAAGTGCATCAATTTGTGGTCCCAATTTAGAATTCACTGCCTTGCAATCACATGTGAGAGCTCAAAGCAGTAATGATTGGTGGCCCCTCATCCTCCAGCCTCCAAGCGATGGGAAAGACATGAAATGCCAGTAATGCTACACTACATTCCAGCAGATAGCTCCAATCCCCACTGCCTGGCTGAAAGCATGGCTGAGTTGATGTCATTGAAAATGACACAGAGAGCACACTGCACACAAAAGCTCAGCTCTCTAGTTGGGAGTGGGAAAACACACATGTTCATGAGCAAACCAATCTATTAATGCCTTAATATCTGTACACTATAAAAATAGCTGTGAATTAGGAACAGAAGTAGTACATTTGACCCTTCCAACCTGCTTGAATTCCATATACCTACCTCAAGTTAACTTTGGATTCTCTTACCTCTCAAGAATCTAGTTACATCTGCCTTAAAAAATATTCAATGACACTACATGAGGTGCAGAGTTCCAAAGTCCCTTAACCCCATGATAGAAAAATAATCTCCTTGTCCCTGTCCTGAAATGTTCCTTCTAGACTCACCCATAAGAGGAATCATCATTTCCAAATCCATCTCGTCAAGATCATCCGGGGTCTTATACACTTCAATCACTCATCCCTTCACCTTTTTCAAACTGCAGTGGATGCTTGCCCAGTCTGTCTAATCTTCCCTCATAAGTTACCTGAAATGAGTGGGTTATCAATCTGGTAAATCTCCCCTGAACCACCATAAATACATTTATATCCTTTCTTCAATAAGGAGACCAGAAGTGCACAGTCTTAGAGATTTGGTTTCATCAAGCCCTCTACAATGAAAGCATAACATTCTTACTCTTCAGTTCAATTCCTCTCAATCATAAAGGATAGCATTTCAATGGCCATCTTAGTCATGAGCTGTACCTACAAACTGAGTTTTTCTGACTCATACCAGATTATCTAGATCGCTCTGCACATCAGAATTCTGCAGTCATTCTCCGTTTAAGTACTACTGACCTTTATTTTCCTGCTAAAGTTATTAACTTCACATTTTCCCAAATTATACTCCATCGGCTAGATCTTTGCCCAATCATTCAACCTATTTATATCAGTCTGCAGGCTTGTTATCTCATTCCAGTATGCTTTCCTATCTACCTTTGTATCATCTGCAAATGTAGGTTCTAGCCTTTGCCCCACTCCAAGTAGTTGAAATAAATGGCAACATGTTGATGGAGCAACATGAACCCCTACAGGATACCACACATCATATATTACCAATCTAAAAAAAGGCTCATTTGTTTATATATTCTATTTTCCACCAGCCAGCCATGCTCTTATGTTACCAGACCAGATCATAAGCGGCTTTTTGGCACAATAACTTTAAGCACTGAAGTTTGGCAAATACCTTCTGGAAATCCAAATTGGGCTCCCCTTTATCCACAGAGCGCATTACTCCTTCAGAGAGCACCAAAGACTGATTAAATCTCGTTTCATTAAATTTGCTATTCCATACACATTCCAGAATACAGTGCAGGGATTCTTTCTTCGCTGTTTCTTGAACAGGGCAAGGTGACTTTATTGCATACTTTTTTGCAGTTCGTGGCAGAACAACTTGCTTTGTTTGATGGGAAACGTAAAAATTTAATCCAGGCCTTGAGGCTTCATTCATTGCTTTTGGGTTTGGAACTGGAAATTCAGCTTTTGACCCTCCTCTCATTCCCTCGTCATGCCTCCCTGACTCTCACCCTTCCACCTCCAATAAACAGTTACAGTTTTGCCCTCCCCGCTTATTAACTCCTTAACAACCAAATTATGCGCCAAGATTTGGAGATCATTCATTTCACACCTGCAGATTCAAGATAGCGATGGAGTGTCAGGGCTGCATGTGAGCTCTTGCCTCCGGCTCATCCATACCCCCCCACCCACCACATGCTTGCTTTCTTTTTATCATGCTTTTTGGTTCTGCCCTCTTTCTGTTGTTTTTCTTTTCTTTGGAGTCTTTTGTGGTGGGTTGGTCAGCAAAGGCAGCATGGTGGCTGGAGCAGAATGGTGGCTCCTCCTGGTGGTCAGAGGCAGAGGTGGACACAGCTCCTCATGGCCACTGGAGGTGTTGGCGACGAGGATGTCTTCCCAGTGTTTGGGGAAGGTAGCAACAGCACCCGGGCCTCTCCACTAATTGGGCACTGGCAGAGTGGCTGGATCAGGATTCTTGGCAAGATGGCAGTTGTAGCCTGGACTGGCAGCCTGGACTGACTGCAGTTGGTCCAGAGCCAGGACTCCATGTATCATCAGAGAAGTAGTGGACTCTGGCTAAGGGGCAAGTGTGGGTTCAGCGTGGGACCCAGTGGCATTGACAACATGGGCTCAGCGGTGAAGTGATGGCGCTTGAAGAGCTGTGACTCCCACGGTGTGGGCAACATCAAGGTGGTGGTGATGCAGGGTGAGCTAACTCAGCTCTCTTTCAGTTTTACCTTTTATCCTTTTTATTCTTAACCTGTTCAAAATGGTGCCGGATTACGATGACAGTTGAAGCTTTTTACTGTAATATTCACTGTAAAGTGCAAGTGACAATAAATAAATAAATAAATAAATCATTTCAAAGCTGCTACCCGAGTAAAAACAACTGCTTATTACAGGCTCACGAGATGCAAGATTTTGTAATTGAAAAATATAAAACTGACCAAACAAGAAGATGGTAAAATTATGAACTCCTTACTAATAATGTTACATCCCCAGCTACATTGCTGCTCCTTTCACAGGGCAATGTTTCACATTCCTGTCCGTCACTGACACATAACGTTAAACAGAAAAGAGTCATCTAAAAAGTTAAATGGAGCTTTTTCAGAAACTTTCTCTGCTTCGTTTTATAAGAGACCTATGCTTTGCATGTTAATTAGTTATTGTGACATTAGTACATGCTTAATCCCCAAAGACCGGAAAGGTGCACAGACTGGTTACACCCAGACACAGTGAACCAATTATTTATTGGCACAGCATGGAGGTAGATGCGCTTGGGCCTCACTGGAACCGTCTGGTGAGAGTCATCTCTGATGCAATGCAAAATCGGAGGGGAGGAATATGGAATTGCCATTTTCCTGGCCCTTTTATTCATGGTGTTGCACCCTCTCCTGGAAAATTAAATACAATATTTGTTGTATAACAAGGGTACAGAATATCTGCATAAATAACTGCGTATGCCAAGATGTTATTGGCTGAGTAGCATTTTCAACTCAAGTACACACATAGAGAACCCTCCAAGCCACTCACCATCCTGACCTGGATATATATGGGCGCTCCTTCACTGTTGCTAGGTCAAAACCCTGAATCTTTCTCCCAAACAGCACCATGGACGTGCCTAAACCAAACAGACTGCAGCAGCTGTCCACCACTGTCTCAAAGTCAACTAGGGCTGGGCATCAAATAGTGGTCCAGCTTGCAGTAACTGCCTCCAGTGAATGAACAAAAACAATTGATCTATGTCAATTTTAGAATACTGGATATAATTGCGGTCACTCTTTTATAAGCAGAAAACATTTACAAGGACATTGCCAGGATCGGAGGGTTTGAGCTGCAGGGAGAGTCTCAATAGACTGGGGCTACTTTCCCTGGAGTTTCAGAGGCTGGAGGGGGGGGGGGGGGGGGGGCACCTTATGGACACTTATAATATCATAAGAGGCATGGATAGGATGAACAGACAAGGTCTTTTTCCCAGGGTAAGGGAGTCCAAAACTAGACAGCATACATTTAAGGTGAGTGTGTGTATGGAATGAGCTACCAGTGGAAGTGGAGGAGGCTGGTACAATTACAACATTTAAAAGGCATCTGGACGGATATATGAATAGGAAGGGTTTAGAGAGATATGGGCAAAGTGGTGGCAAATGGGACTCGGTCAGGTTGGGATGCCTGGTTGGCATGGACAAGTCAGACCAAAGGCTCTGTTTCCCTGCTGTATGACTCTGTCTATACTTGCAAACACCGAGCTGAGATAATAGTCTGTCTAAACCACAGGAAACACTAGTCTATCACAACTGCCAGTAACATTTCACAAAGAGTCCAGTGTAATTTTCCAAGTGATGGGAACAAGAACACAATACTTTCCATACTGACAAGGGTTCCTGGAATACAGGTACCCCGTAAAGTGTTAGTTAGGCCTATGTTTGAATCATTTGGATGTATAATTGACATTGAACAGTGATGGTCTACCCCTGAATGACAGGCTATGTTTGAAGCAGTGTATCCCCGACTCAGGATATTTTAGCAAAACATCCTTTCAGAGCTTTCCCAGGCCAAAAAGAATGCAGGGTTTGCAGTTGCAGAAATTGAATTTAGTAAGAATTGTGGTCAGGGATTGAGGAAACTGCTGTTCCCTTGCTGTACATAACAGACAAAGCAACAAAACAAGTTTAATACATTGCCACCGGGTCAGGACAAAGCTGTAGGTCTCACAACAAATGTGAGTCAACTGTGGCTAAAGCAAGGAAGCTAAAGATGGTACTAAATCTCAGGAGGAAGCTCAAAGTTACCAAAAAAAAGTAAGCCTGAGGATTGAGTTCATTTTATAATTCAGAGGAAGACTAAGAAACTGATGAAGATCGGAAGAATTTCATATAAATGTGGAGCAAGATACATAAAAATGGGCTACAAAAGCTTTTACATGTATGCAAAAAGGAAAAGATTAACAAAGCCAAATGTGCATCCATTACAGGTAGAGACAGAGGAATTTATATATGGGAAATACAAAAAAAAATTAGATGATTATTTTCTGTGAAGGTAGACACAATATAAAAAGTCCCTCAGAAATAATAGTCATCCAAGGAACTAGTGAGAAAGTGAAGCAGGAAGAAACATTAGCAAAACAGAAGCTTGGGAGAAATTAATTGGACTGAAAGTTGACAATGTTTAGGTCCAGATGACCTACATAGATGCATTGATGATTATCTTTCAAAATTCTATAGATTCTAAATTCTGTAGACTAAATTTTCAACTTACATCATCTGATTACAATATTGGAACCATTCAGGAACTAAAATGGTTTGAAAGGGGAGAAAACATGGATCCAAAATGGTTGCAGTGCTCACCTGACCCAGATTGAGGCAAATTCAATGAACTAATGTGGAATAATAAAAATAATCTGAACTGAAATAACCATTTATCTAAAGGCACTAAAACCTTCAACGAATCAGGCATCAAGGAACTCTCATCTCCTGTTTGAATTTATACCTTGTGATAAGTTGCACATGCTGGACATAAAAGGTTACCTGCAACAATCTAGATTGGAAAGACACTGAAGCCAGACTTGAGAATGCATGGATCAACCATACTTCTGTAGCTGATTTGTTGAGCAGCAACATGAGAAAAAAGGTGAATTGGTTAATAGCAAAGAATGGAACACACTCACACTCTCTTGCTCTCTGTGTTTTCCTTTTCAACATCTCAAGAATTTCACAAACATGTCAGAGAAATATCCAATTTCTGAGAACTCAAGGATTCTATAAATTTTGCTGTTGCTGAGGAGATAAGACATCTTTACTTGGAATATTGTGTACAGTTCTAGTCCCCATATTACAGGAAGGATGTGGAAGCATTGAAAAAGGTGCAGAGGAGATTTACCAGGATGTTGCCTGGTCTGGAGCGAAGGTCTTATGAGGCTGAGAGACTTGGATCTGTTCTTATTGGAAAGAAGAAGGCTAAGGGGGGATTTGATAGAGACATACAAGATGATCAAAGGATTAGATAAGGTAGACAGTGAAAGTCTTTTTCCTAGGATGATGATGTCAGGTTGTATAAGGGGGCATAATTACAAATTATGGGGTGATACATTTAGACAGATGTCAGAGGCAGGTTCTTTACACAGAGAGTGGTAAGGGCGTGGAATGCCCTTCCTGCTAACGTAGTCAACTCAGCTATATGAGGGAGATTTAAACAATCCTTAGATAAGCACATGGATGATTTTGGGATAGTGGAGGTGGACGAGCTGAGAATAGTTCACAGGTCAGCGCAACATCGAGGGCCGAAGGATCTGTTCTGCGCTGTATTGTTCTATGTTCTATCTAATATATAGCTGTGGTCTCTGGTTGAACTGCAATAGCTCAAGTACTCTGTAGCATTTTAAGCTGTACATTCTTCTGTGCTTCTATTGTACTGTACACTTTCCTTTTTTAAACTTTATTTTTATTTGTGCATTTGATGCCATGTTTTATTTTTTCTTCTTGAGTTAAGTAACAGGATTCCTTTTTCTTTCACTCAATAAAACCTTGTGATTAGTTTTTTAACAAAATGACTAGTATGGTGTTTTGTTTGAAGTGGGATATAATTGGGTATTAGAAAGAAGTAAATTGCAGATAACTGAGGTGGTTACAAAGAGGAGAGCCAATCTAATTCTTCTCATTTGATTATAATACAATCTATATTAATGGTTTAAACAGGGGTTGTGGGAATCAAATGTAATATTCCCAAGTTTGTGCATGACACAAAACCAGGTGGCAATGTGTGTTGTGAGGAGAAGATTTCAAGAGGGTTTGGACAGGATTAGTGAGTGGGCAAGAACATCACAGATGGAGTAGATCGGAGGTTATTCACTTCAGTAGCAGGAACAGAGGTGCACAGCATTTCTGAAAAGGAGAGTGGAGTATTGAGGTCAAAAGGACCTTGGATGTCCTTGTACATAAACACTGAAAGGTTAACATGAAGGTGTAGTTAGCAATTAGAAAAGTGAATAGTATGTTGGCCTTAATCACACAAAATTCAATTCCAGGAATTAAGGCATCTTGCTTCAATCGTACAGAACTTCAGTGAAATAACATTTGGAATGCTGTGTGCAGTTTTGGACCCCTTAGCTAAGGGAGGATATACATGCCATAAAGATTGTGCAGTGGAGCTTTCACCAGGATTCCTCCGATGACAGATCTATCCTACAAAGAGAGACTGAGGAAACTGAGCCTCTATTCTGCAAAGTTTAGAAGAACAAAATAGGATCTCATTGAAATTTACCAAATTTTTAAGAAGGGACAGTATTGATGCAAAAAAAAAAAGGTCTCCCTGGCTCGGAGAAGATCGAGAACCAAGAAGCAGAACCTCTGAATATGGGGCAGGATGTTTCGGACAGAGATAAGGAGGAATTTCTTCATCCAGAAGACTGTGAATCTTTGGAATTCTCTACCACAAAGGTATATGGAGGCTCAGCAATTTAGCATATTAAAAACAGAAATAGATAGGTTTCCAGATACTGATAACGTTCAGAGAAATGGAAATTTTTCAGAGACTGGCATGGAGGTAAATGACTAGTCACAATCTAGAATGTAGTCCAACAGGTATATGTGAAATCACAAGCTTTTGGAACGCTGTTCCTTTGTCACTTCACCTGAAGAATGAGCAGCACTTCAAAAGCTTGTGATTTCAAAAATAATTGTTGGACTATAATCTGGTGCCATGTGACTTCTGACTTTGTCCACCCGAGTCCAATACTGGCACCTCCACATCATGGTCTAGAATAGCATAGCATGCTCAATGGGCTGAATGTTCTCCTCCTACTCCTAAGTCACTAAGAAGGCGACCTCGCTAAATCATTTCTGAAATTCAAGACCAAACTGCAGTCGGAATCAAAAGTCTGAACAATAAGTTATAAAAGAATATTCATGTATTCACCTGCTAAAACAAAAATTCAATTCTTTCGGATTTTGAGTTTTTAAAAATATATTATCCAATTACAAAGGCCATTGCAGGAGTTAGTATGAAGTAATGTGTAATAGTCATTGCAGGGGAACAGCGATGTGTTCTTTGTTGCAATGGCAACAGAAACCTTAGCAGATAGAGAGCAGCCTTTGGCAAGATGATTTTTTAAATCATACACCATAATCTAGAATGTCTGAAAAGCAAACAGGGAATAGCCCACATATTTCCAACATTGCAGTGCACCCGAATGCAGTAGGCACACAGAATTAACAAGCTAATCAACATGCAGAGCACTTTTAACTATAAACCATCTTCAAAGTCATTTTGTTAAAATCCAAATATAGCTTTATGTCAGAATGGATTAAGCAGGTAATGTATAGAGCAGCTGTATGTATCCTGAAGGCATCACCTGTCATAATGCCAATGTTTTGAAGATTACAGAAAGAATAACAGATACCTAGAAGCAATTTAATGGTTGTAACCCAATCGAGACATTCAGATAATGTCATAAACTAGGACAATGAAGGTCCGGCAGTTTATGAACAATATCTGAGGGGCAGAATATGGTTTGAGTATTTAGTTCATTGCTAGATTTTAAAGAAAATTATAAAATTAAAGAAATGACAAAAGGAGGTGTATCCAGTGGCCTGAATGGAAGAAATGTCTGGTCCAGGACCTATGGGCACCTCCCATCAGGTGTTCAGCACATGATCCCCACCCCAAATTGCCTCTCCTCTCAAAGCATCCACATTTCTCATCATCAGAATCTTAAGCTATCAGGAAAGTGGAGATTGTAGAGCTAGGTGGATATTTGAATTCAGTGTTAAGGGGCTGCAGGGCGCACAAGATGGATTGCCGCTCCTCAAACCCGGTCAATGTAAGATTAGGCCTGACAAACAGTCACGCCAGAAACCGAGAGTGATCTGATCTCTCTGTAAAGGCTGTCATGTGACTCCAGTACTCTTGGCTTTGCATTTGATTTGCCTGATTTCACGATCTTGTCCTTCACCCACCCCCCACCCTCACCAAGTCAACAGAACACTTTATTTTTAAGTCAAAAATCACACAGCACTGTTATAGTCCAACAGGTTTATTTGAAACACAAGCTTTCGGAGCTTTGCTTCTTCTTCAGGTGTTAAGGAGCGAGTTGGACTATAACCCGGTGTGGTATGATTTTTGACTTTGTCTACCCCAGTCCAACACCGACACCTCCACCTCAAGACTTTTTTTGAGAAAAACACTGAGGATCATTCATTCCGTCACATTGTTATGTTCTCGATCACATCTTCACAACTGCTTGACAATGTGAACAGCAGCAAGCCTTCTGCATGTCCGTGCAATCTACATCTGGGAAAGTGACAGAAAGAAAGCACGGTTGTCCTTGGCCAGCTTTCTGGGACACTCAGCACAATGTTTCCCATTTCTGGATGCCCACTGGCACTGACAGTGGGATACATATCACAGGGCATAGCGAACAACAACACTGGCACTGACGGTAGGATACACATCACAGGGCGTAGGGAACAATGGCTTGCAAACTGCGTTCATACCCAGTCTCCAGAAAAAGGTGTCATTAACACAACAAGCTCTCCTTCAGATATCTCTAATTAGATTCCAAAGTCACAAATATA
This sequence comes from Chiloscyllium plagiosum, assembly GCF_004010195.1. NCBI lineage: Eukaryota > Metazoa > Chordata > Chondrichthyes > Orectolobiformes > Hemiscylliidae > Chiloscyllium > Chiloscyllium plagiosum. Next base: position 2,510,128 of record NC_057736.1, on the reverse strand, counting down.
AAACAACCGCATTTATGCAAATTCATAGTATGCAATGTATTTGGTACAAAGAATCATGGAATCCCTAAAATGTGGAAAGAGCCATTTGGCCCATCGGGTGCACACTGATCCTCTGAAGAGCATCCCACCCAGACCTACCAACCCTGCAACCCTCCCTCCACAACCCCACCCTAGCCCCTAACTCTGCATTTCCCATGGCTCATCAACCAAACTTGCAACTCTCTGGACACTAAAGGGCAATTTTGCACAGCCAATCCAGCTAACCTACACAGCTCTGGATTGTAGAAGGGCACCGAGCTCCTGCAGGAAACCCATGCAGACATGGAGAGAATGTGCAAACTCCACATACAGTCAACTAGAGGCTGGAATCGAACCCATGTCCCTGGCGCTGTGAGGCTAAAGAACATGAAGAAACAGCATAGAAGTACTATTCTCAGGAGTGAGCAGGAGCGGACAGATCTGTGTGCACATTGTATAAGCCATTAAAGATGGGAGGACAAGTAAAAAGAGTGCTTAACAATGCTTATCGTATTACACATTTTATTAATAGGGATACAGAGTACTATAATCAGGAAAGTTATACAGGGCACTTGTCAGATACCAGCTGGAGTACCGTGTGGAGTTCTTGTCACCACACTTTAGGAAGGATGTGAATGCATTGGAGAAAGTGCATAAGAGGTGTATGAGAATGCTTTCAAGCCAGAGTTATGACGACAGACTGGAGACGTTGGAACAGTTTCTCCTTGAGAGGAGAAGCCAAACAAAAGATCTGACAGATGCTTTCAAAATCATGAGGTATATGGACAGATTGATTGGGAGAAACTGTTGCCATTCATAAATGGATCGAGAATCAGATGGACTGTTTGAATGTGCTTTGCAAAAGAAGGGAATACGAGGTGAGAAACATTTTTTTCACATAGCGAGTAACTCAGGTCTGGAATGCACTGCAATTGTGCGTTGAGGACACAATTGAGACATTCCAGAGAGCATTAGGTGGTGATATAAATAGAAACAATGTGCAAACATTGGGGGCAAAAGCAGAAAATTGGCCCTAAGTCATAATGTTCAGAGGGCCAGTGTGGACATGATAGGCTGAATGTTCTCTTCTGCACCATAACAATTTTTTGATTGTTCCATTATTGCCATCTATTATCAAAATCTCTCATTATTAATGGGGAAAATCAAGAAATAACAAAGTATTTCTTTATTGACAAAGTAGTGTAAATCTAACTCACTACCATGGTTTTGTAGGCCATCTTGCACATCATCACATCAGTGTTACACATTATTCCTGAGCTCACCTCCTGACCTTATTACCTGCCCTAACCAAACTGAGCTGGGCACTGGGATCCTCTCCTCACAACTGTATAATTTAACTGACAGCAGCTAGCTGCCATTGGGCATCATGGATCAAGTGTGAAGAAACAAAAAGGAGAACGGAAGAGAGTGACAAAGGTAAATCTCATGCTCGGAAACAACAATGACCAGAGAGAAACCAATGAAAACAGAAAGAAAGGCAAACCCAGAGTTGGTAAAAGGAAAAACAATATGTTTCAAATTAATAAAAGGGGTGCCTCACAAAACTGGGATTGGTCCAACCAACAACTTAGGTCAATTTCTACATGGATTTAGGTGTAGACTATAACGTGGGAGACTCTTTTTTACAAAACCAGTGCATCACAATCACGCCTTTCACATTAAACAGAGTAAGATTAGGGCCAATCAAGGATAGTAGGCGGAGGTTGTGCATGGAATCACAGGAAATAGGCAAGTGCTAAATGAATATTTTTCCACATTATTCACACTAGAAAAAGACAATATTGTCAGGGAAAATATTGAGGTACAGGCAACTAGACTAGATGGGATTGAGGTTCACAAAGAGGAGGTGTTAGCAATTCTGGAAAGTGTAGAAATTGATAAGTCCCCTGGGCCAGATGGGATTTAGGATTCTCTGCGAAGCCAGAAAGGAGACTGCCTAGCCTTTGGCTTTGATCTTTATGTCGACATTGTTTACAGGAATAGTACCAAAAGACTGGAAGATAGCAAATGTTGTTCCCTAGTTTAAAGAGGGGAGTAGAGACAACTCTGGTAATTATAGACCAGTGAGCCTTACTTCGGTTGTGAGTAAAGTGTTGGAAAAGCTTAGATAGTATTTGTAATCATCTAGAGAGGAATAAGTTGATTAGAGATAGTCAATATGGTTTTGTGAAGGGTAGGTCGTGCCTCACAAACTGCATTGAGTTCTTTGAGAAGGTGATGAAACAGGTGGATGGGGGTAAAGCAGTTGATGTCTGTATATGGACTTCAGTAAGGTGTTTGGTAAAGTTCCCCATGGTAGACTGTTGCACAAAATACGGAGGCATGGGATTGAGGGTAATTTAGCAGTTTGAATCAGAAATTGGCTAGCTTAAAGAAGACAGGGGGTGGTGGTTGATGGGAAATGTTCATCCTGGAGTTCAGTTACCAGTGGTGTACTGCAAGGGTCTGTTTTGGGGCCACTGTTGTTTGTCATTTTTATAAACAACCTGGATGAGGGTGTAGAAGGATGGGTTAGTAAATTTGCGGATGACACTAAGGTCAGTAGTGTGGTCAACAGTGTAGATGGATGTTCTAGGTTACAGAGAGACATAGATAAGCTGCAGAGCTGGGCTGAGAGGTGGCAAATGGAGTTTAATGTGGAAAAGTGTGAGGTGGTTCACTTTGGAAGGAGTAACAGGAATGCAGAGTACTGGGCTAAAGTTAAGATTCTTGGCAGTGTAAATGAACAGAGGGATCTCAGTGTCCATGTACATAGATCCCTGAAAGTTGCAACCCAGGTTGATAGGGTAGTTAAGAAGGCATACGGTGTGTTAGGTTTTATTGGTGGAGGGATTGAGTTTCAGAACCATGAGGTCATGCTGCAGCTGGTGCAGCTGCACTTGGAGTATTGCATACTGTTCTGGTCACCGCATTATAGGAAGGATGTGGAAGCTTTGGAAAGGGTGCAGAGGAGATTTACTAAGATGATGTCTGGAATGGAGGGAAGGTATGATGACTAAAGGCTGAGGGATTTGAGGTTATTTTATTTGGAGAGAAGAAGATTGAGAGGTTACTTAATTGAGACATACAAGGTGATCAGAGGGTTAGATAGGGTGGACAGTGAGAGCCTTTTTCCTCAGATGGCGATGGCTAGCGCGAGGGGATAAAGCTTTAAATTGAGGGGTAATAGATAGAGGACAGATGTCAGAGAAACTACGTTGCTTTACTCAGAGGGTCGTAGGGGCGTGGAACACACTGACTCGCCAACTTTAAGTGCATTTAAATGGTCATTGGATAGACATATGGATGAGAATGGAATAGTGTAGGTTAGATGGGCTTCAGGTTGGTTCCATAGAGCGGCGCAACATTGAGGGCCGAAGGACCTGTACTGCGCTGTAATGTTCTATGTTCAATAACAATGGTCAGATGCTAAGAATCTGCTACCATGGGCTGGCCTTAATTTCGTCTTTAGGCCCCTAGGAAACATGCCCTAAACCAGGAGCTCCAATTCAGTCAGCATTCAATCCAAGAACCCATTTAGATAAAAGCAACTGGAAAACTGAGAACCAAGGGATTGCCTGTTAAAAAGTAATTCATGGAGTATGTCCAGGACACACCCAGATCTGCATTATTTCAATACAATGAGATTATAAAAATGAATTACTGACTAATTAATTGATAGAACTTGAAACAGACTTTCTCCTCAACATTTTCTGAAGGAGATTCCTAATGCTGTGGTACATGACATGTACAAATGCATTTGCTCAATCAAGCACCCATTCTTCTTATGTCAACCTTGCTGCAGCATGCCAGAGGAATATTTGGCAGCAGAAGGTATCACAGCTGAGTATAATGCTGCCCATTTCACTCCACCAGAAACCTTGAAGGAGATCACCCATGTTTTTCTAATAAATCGGAGGCTTCTGTTCACAGTGCTCTTAGTTATTCAGCAGAGACCAGTTACCACAGTCCAGTCTTGCCCTGTTCTGGCTGGTTAAGTACATACCAAAAGGTGTTGCTACTCTCCTATCTTTCCATGCTTTTGTTTTCATTACGTCTTTGAACGCACAATTTAGGATCACTAGCAATTTTATCAGGCAGCACCATTAGAGCATGTCTGTAAATATTCACAGTTGCTATCAGTTGCAAATGTGTTCCTGTCAGGATTTGACTACCACCATTGCAATCTACAATCACTTCAGCACAGCATTCACCATAAGTTTTTTTTATCAATTTCAAAAGAGCATCTCACAATAGAGACTGGGGAAAATTCTCAAAACTGAAATATATTATTCTTCAAATTCAACTCATTTATTCTTACATTTTCAGGGAGTGGATAAATGAAAGTAGATCATTGTTAATATTTCATAAAACAATTAACCATCCTTAAACTAATCTGAAAGATGACTTTAGTAATCTAAGCAGCTTAGTCTTTTTACATATCATGATATTATTTTAATTCTAATCTTTCCATTATACTGGGGACAAACTACATGCAGTAGAATGTTCAAGTGACATCTGTATCCTATTAAGACTTCAGCTTTCGCAGACTGAACCAGTTCCCCATTTTTTCCCTCTATTCCACACTGCCTACAATAAAATACAGTCAAACACGAATAAATAATTCAGCTTGCAGCTGATGCTTGCTCTGCCATATGTGCTGCCTGCCTACAGTCGTTTGCTGCAAAAATGTTGTAATGCATACCAAAAACTGCACACGCTCCCCTTTTTTTGCTCTGGGCACAGTACAGATTCACAGCTGCGTGATCAGTTTTTGCTGTCTTCACAATGTTTCTCCCTCCCACCTTCAAAAAAAAAAGGGTCATTTCAGCAAAGATGCACATTTGCCTCCTTCTCATCCTCTCCCCTTTTTCTTCATTCACTGACCTAACAGTAATGACACACACGGATGCATTCATGTGTGACAATGAGTTATGATGCATTAATGTGTATACACAGGCTCCTCTCTCTGGAATGCTGAGTCGAAGCTGAGCAGAATGACCCTTTCCTCATTACTTCAAAGAACTTACAATATACATTTGGTTTAAATAAGGAAAGAAAGAAGTTTTTTTAAAAAAATTCCAGGACATGGGTTTCAACTGAGAGACAGATGTACTGGTAAGATGCATTATAACTGGTACGAACTCTTAAGGAGCGCAATTGGTTCAATGCACGACAAAACCTCAAATTCCTACATCAGGTTTAACTAGCTGACTGCATCAGTAAATAACTGTTGTGACAACTCATGAATGAATAAGACTGCATAGGAAGAACATATTTCAAAAATAAGATGAAAATAAAACATGTCCTTTCATGAGTTAACTTCAAAACCCTGTAAAACACCATTTCAAAAGGATTTTGAACCTCCACAGTTGTGATGCATGGTGTGTAATTAATATATATTTAAGTTCACTTACTTTAAAGTTTGGGTTTGAATTAGTGGTACATGCATTTTCATTTATGTGCATGAGGGTGCTTAAATGATTAACATGTCAGTACTTCTGAAGCCATGACTTTATTTTAAACCTTCATGAGAAGGAGAACACATGGGTGGATAAATGGGAATTTGTTTGCATTGGGGTTTTATGAGTGGACAGAGTAAGCACGAAGGAGCATTAGCTTGCCTTCTGTTTGGAAGGATGAGGAATCATTTTGTTTTGCTTAATTGAAAAACCTAGAGCTTGAAAAGCTTTTGTTTTTCACTTTGCTGAAGTACTAGTTCAAGTTTGATGTAGGAAACAGCTCCTCTAAGAGAAATAAGCGTGTTTAGAACAGTTTGCTAATAGATTACACCAGTGTAAGGATCTTAGCTTAAAAGTTCCAGACCAGAAGTGTTTAGTGAGAAACCAGAGGGGTTCATTTTAAGTTGAAAAAGGCCAAGCACAATTCTGTTTTTAATCAAGAATGAAACTACCAACCTCTCAAGACATATGAGGAATGTTTGAGGACTTTTGGTCTGCACTCAATGGACATTAGAAGGACAAGGGCAGAATCTAATTGAAACACACAGTATACTGAATGACCTGAACACAGTCGATGTTAGGAAGATGTTTCCATTGCTAGGAAAGACTAGGACTCGAGGGCACAGCCTTAGTCTAAAGGGAAGACCTTTTAGAAAGATAAGGAGAAACTCCTTCAGCCAGAGAGTGGGGAATCTATGGAATTAATTGCTACAGAAGGCTGTGGAGGCAAGGTAATTGAGTATATTTAAGACAGAGATAGATAGGTTCTCGAGTATCAAGAAGATCAAAGGTTACGGGGAGAAAGCCGAAGAATGGGGTTGAGAAACTTCTTAGGCATGGCTGAATGGTGGAACAGACTTGATGGGCTGAATGGCCGAATTTCTGCTCCTATGTCTTACGGTCTAAGACCAGAAATTGAAAGAAACAGCTAAGTTAAACATATAGATTGACAGATAAGCAAACACTCTCTAATGTTTGTATACTGCAATGTGATGATGTTGAGAAGATGGGATTGCATTTTTGTTTTGTTTCAAAATCTTTCAAGTTGTGTTATATGCCAATAGCTGGGCGTATGCTTTATGTAGGAGCAAATTGCTGCAGACGCTGGAATCTGTACTGAAAACAAAAATGCTGGCGATCACAGCAGGTCAGGCAGCATCAGTGGAGAGAGAGCAAGCTAACGTTTTGAGTCAAGATGACTCTTCAGAGTGATGTGAAGCGTGGAAGGGGCTTTATGTTTTACATTTTCTTTTGCATTAAAAAAACCTCTTTCATGCTTAAAGCAAAGCTGCAGAATTCTGTGTTTGTGTTTCAGGGAAAGCCCACCCCTTTAAATCAAAGAAAGGTGACCTATCAAGCCAAATTTCAGTCTTGAATCCGACATGTCCAATCATAAAATCAGCTGGGCTCATACTGCAGTGCAACATTCAGTAAACTTCAGTATGAAATCGAACATATGGTAGAATTGTATTCCTTTATTGAACTGGAGGAAGGTAGTAATGAATTAATGTGTATGGGAGTGCAAACATCCCTTGTTATTTGGTTGTCAAATAAAGGCTATCAGAATTGGTCAGGGTTAGGATATTGCTGCTATGCACCTGCTAGGTATTGGTAAGTTATATTTTGTTTTCCTACAGTCTGTCTGTCAAATATAGTAGAGGTCAGATGCAATGCAAAACACACTGTTCTCTGCTCCAACAATGCATCTCAATTCAGAACAGCAAGCTCCCACTGTGCTCATTGTCATTGTTGCATTTCCCACACTAGCCATTACTCTGCAAAAGCTGTAAATTTGGGACCGAAGGCTGGAGAAGCTTTGCACTTGAACTCATGTGCTCCCGAAAATATCTCTATTCAAAACAATGAGAAGCACCTTGAAGGAACTTGGAGGAGGCCGAATCAAAGTCCCACTGTAGAGAAACCAGCAGGTCAATCCTGTTGTCATGCCAGGTCACCTTTCACAGAATATGGTTATGATTTAAACTACACATCTACAAATGATAACGGTAAACTTTAAAACCTGTTCTCAAGAGAAGTGGAAACTCAAGTCGATCAAAGTATGTGGTGTCCTGTCCCTATTCTCAGGATTAGATAATTGAAACATTCATTATGATACAATATGAGTGCTTAGTACCGTACATGAGAATGAAGCAGAAAATACATAAATGTTAATTGACAAGCTGAACCATTTGAGGACGGCATGGTGGCTCAATGGTTAGCACTGCTGCCTCACAACACCAGGGGCCTGGGTTTGATTCCTGCCTCGGGTGACCGAGTGGAGCTTGCACATTCTCTGTGTGGGTTTCCTCCGGGTGCTCCAGTTTCCTCCCACAATCCAAAAGATGTGCAGTTAGGTGAATTGGTCATGCTAAATTGCCTGTAGTAATAGGTGCATTAGTCAGGGGTAAATACAAGGTAGGGGAATGGGTCTGGGTCGGTTACTCTTTGGAAGGTCAGTGTGGACTTGTTGGGCTGAACGGCCTGTTCCATACTGTAGGTAATCTAATCTTAATTAGACTTTTGATGCTTAAAAGTATTTCAAGAAATGTGAGCATTAAATATTTCTAGCCTATTACTTTAAAAAGGCCAGATTCTTCACTAAATAAAATAGCCCTTTAACACATGACCACATTCTAACAAAGCATAGCTGGCAATTAATTGTTTAAGTTCAAAACAATAACAAATTCTGACAAAAGATGGTTTCTCAACTAATTACTGCAAAAATAATGTGGTCTCCTTACCCTAAAAATAATGATGTTCTTTAAATGAAACCTTAAAAAGGTAAGGACGGTTTACTGTCATCTCCATAAGCTAAGATCGTTGCACTAATTCTTGGTGAACTCATACTTTAAGATATTATCATTTTCTTCTTGTGTCATGCCATACACAAATATGCAGATATTATGAACCACATTGTATATGCTACATGTTAAATGACCAAAACTCTCAAAGACTTCCAAGATCGCCAGACATTTTTTGTGGTTTGAGGAAATACCTTATAAATAGAGAGAACAAAGAGGTTATTCTTCCTGAGATATCTCATTGTGGAATAGGCCAAATGGTAAATAAAACACATAACAATTCATTGCCATAAACCTCGAAACTGCTGGGGAAATTCAGCAGGTTTTTGGAGAAAAAGCAGAGTTAACTTCTCAGATTCAGTGAGTTACCTTCTTTACTGGACCTTGAACAGTTGACTCTGTTTTATCCCCTTAGAAATGCAGCAGGTCTGGCAGCATCTAAACAAGCAGAGTCAACATTTTAGGGTCCAGTAAAGAAGGTAGCTCACTGAACCTGAAAAGTTAGCTCAGCTTTCTCTCCCAAAGACCTGCTGAGATTCTCCAGCAATTTCTGATTTTGTTTCAGATTTCCAGCATCGGCAGTCTTTTTTTTGAGAGTGTAACAACTTGACTGTAATGGGTCAGTCTGTCTTTCAAAGAACGGACTAAAAGGTGAGAAAAGCCCAAACGAGACAACTTAGTGGATTCTCCCAAATCCTTATTTTGACAGAGACCCAATGCAAAGTCACACAGAACACAGAAAAATACAGCAAAGAACAGGCCCTTTGGCCCACGATGCTGTGCCGAGATTTAATCCTAATGTAAAATATATTAACAACCTACGCACCCCTCACTCACTGCTATCCATGTGCCTGTCCAGCAGTCACTTAAATGTCCCCAATGACTCTGCTTCCACCACCACTGCTGGTAATGCATTCATAACTCTGTGTAAAAAAACATACCTCTGACGTCTCCTTTATATCTTTCTCCTAATATCTTTAAACTATGACTTCTCGTACCAGTCAATCCTGCCCTGGGGAAAAGTCTCTGGCTATTGACGCTATCTATTCCTCTCATTATTTTGTACACCTCGATCAGGTCTCCTCTCTTTCTCCTTCTCTCCAGAGAGAAAGGTCCGAGTCTATTCAACCTCTCTTCATAAGGCAAGCCCTCCAGTCCAGGCAGCACCCTGGTAAACCTTCTTTGCACCCTCTCCAAAGTCTCTGTATCTTTCCTATAGTAGGGCGACCAAAACTGTACACAATATTCCAAGCGTGGCCTCACCAGGGACTTATAGAGCTGCAGCAAAACCTCATGGCTCTTAAACTCTATCCTCCTGTTGATGTAAGCCAAAACACCATATGCTTTCATAACAACCCTATCCACTTGGGTGGCAACTTTGAGGGATCTATGTACTTGCACACCCAGATCCCTCTGTTCCTTCACACTGCCAAGAATCCTGTCTTTAATCCTATATTCAACATTCGAGTTCGACCTTCCAAAATGAATCACTTCGCATTTATCCATCTTAAGATGGCCATCATTGCTGCCATCAAAAGAACTTAACAGCAGAATTTGGCAACTTTCAAGACAATTTCTATCAGTGAGTCCTCTGTTTTAACGCATCAGACAGCTGCATCAGCTAAGCAGCCAAGGTATCTAACTGCGAAGTTTAAACAAGAACAGAGCCTCTCCCCTAATCTATTCCACATTCAAATTAATGAGCAATTAATCTCATGGCAATCAATTACTCTGAATTTTCCTCCTTGAGACCTTCTCTCTAAACAAAGCATCAACTCAACTAAGAAGCATCTGGCCAGCACCAGATAACAGGGTGAGAGAAAATGCATTTTTACAATTCTTGTCTTCCCTTCACCTGTATCTAACTGTGCATGTGGACACTGCCAGTCGAGAAATGAACTGTCAAATTTTTGTTAACCTCTAGGGAAAGTGTGTCAGAAATAAAATAATTTTCTTCATTTTTAAATTCACAAAAGCTTGCTGCTGAGTTTTGTAAATTGAAAGGTCAAAGGGTTTAAAAAAAAAACACATCTAGGTAATAGAACTATATTGATTTTAAGCAAATGAAACTTCAGATTTGGTGATGATAGGAGACTAGGGCAGAGCATTGAAATTGAGATCAGTAGAAAGGATACTTATTTTGGAAAAGTACAAAATTACCTCAAACCTCTTGAGTTATTATCATCGTATAACGGAGCTCCCCAATATGGCAAACTCCCAATATGCCACAGCACTCATTATTGATGCTTAAAACTGGATTAACAACAGAAGCTATTTTTTTAAAAAGTCGCCTGACAAAGGAGCAGTGCTCTGACAGCTTGTGATTTCAAATAAACCTATTGGACTATAATCTGGTGAAATGTGAATTTTGACTTTAAAAAAGTACAGCAATTAAACAGATTTCAAAATAATATTGACTCAGTTTTAGGAGAAATGGACAGAATATTTACGCAGTAGTGTAAAGTGGCTTCATTACAATTCCAATGTTAATTCAGGTTGAAAATACCAGTGGTCTTAAACATTCTATGATCTGGCCAACGTTGACAGTCCTGTTACAATAGACAACATAGCAATTCTTTCTGTTTTGAATTAGGGAAATTAAGAATACAAAACATCAACATGTGCACAATTAAACATACACAGCATCAGTTTAAAACCGGAATTGGGTATGTCTCTCATTGAAAAACATTACAAATGCTTCACATAACTGCTATTAATGTAACAACACAATTTCTATCACTTGAACAAAATTCATTATCACAAATTTTTAAGTAGTGTTCAACTCCTAAGGTCAAGCATTTGCTTGAGAGATTGGAATCTCCAGTCTGGAAACATTCTGAATCAGCGCACATGTTCAGGAAATCAGGCTTTGATTGGCACAACTTTAAGTGTGAGCATGTGCACATGTGCGTACATGTGTCTGTGCATGCATATACACACATGCTTGTATCTGTGTATACATGTGCCCATGTGAGCATTCTGTGTCGGTGTGCGCACTCATACAGTCAGCGTCTGTGTGTGCCGTTTGTGCATGTGAACGTGTATGTCCCTTTGGGTGTGTTGGGGGGGGATAGTCAGTGAAAATGGGGAATGTGTGAGACAGAAAGAGAGAGAGAGACAAAAAAAAAGAAAAAAATGTGACAGGATGGAGTCAGAACATTATGCCTTGGCACAGATTACAGGCAGCCATAGGGTCTGAGTGTTTAAAAAGCAGAGCTTTTAAAAGCCTCAATTCTCAGTAACTTCATTCCAATTGTTTTGTTAAACATTAGGTCCTCTAGCCCTCACACCCAGTCACAATCCCACTCACTATCATGCCTATACCAGCTAATGCATGCCCCCAATCATCTTCCTGTCTGCTTATAGCATCATGCCAACCCATGCCTCTCCCACTACCTTTCAGTATTTCATAATCCATGTCAACTCACCTAGTATTAACCACACAAAGACTTCAAGAGCTATGAAAAATTGAAATATAAAATACAATTCTGTTCACAAAAGCCCATTCATATATTTTAAATCTCAAACATTTATAATCCCTTAAAAAATAAAACATCTGTGTTCACAGCCTACAAACACTGCTAATGCTTTAATAATCTCTTTACGTTGTCAATCAAATTGTGAACTTATATTGCCTCTCCCACTATAATGATAGTTTGTGGAAACCAGCCAAACATTAATAATACTATCACTTAGGATTACATAAACAAACAGCTACTGAAATTGATAGAGATGCTTTTCAATTCTCAGAGTCGGATCATTACTTCTTAATTGGTTAAAGGGCTGACCATCTAAATAACTGGACACCTCGACAGACATTATCTGCTCTTCAAGACATTTACAACCTTACTAAAGCTTCTCAACTCTCACCCTTGCGGAAGACAACCCTTGGTCCAGTGAAAAAAGGGTATGTGGAACTCAGCAGTGAACTCCAACAGGCTTGCTGAGCCTGGCTTCCCAATCAGCTATCAACACCTCCACATTCTCAAAGTTCCACAACAAAAATAGCACGTGTTTTTTAAAGGATGCTTTTTAAAGGATCCCTTTAAATTGGATTTTTGACCCAGCTAGTCAAAAATCCAATTTCTATCATCTCACATTAAACAAGAGCAATGGACAGCCGCACAAGAGAAAGGACACAGGTGGTTGTATTCTCAACGTGAATTTCACACAAACATCTGCGAATATTTCTTTGAAACTCCACACATCAGAAATATCATTCACTTGTCCTGGCTAAATGTATGATTAAAAGGACTCATCTACTTGCAAGTGGAATTACCTCACTTGCAGAAAAATAGAAAATACTCACTGATAATCCAAGTAAACAAGAAGTCCCTGTAAATTATGGATTTTAAAACCGGGGACTCAATTATAGTGAGTGCATGGTGGGGGTGTTTACCCATCTTTAATTTCTCTATTTTCTTTCATCCACTGTCTTGTTTCCATTTTATTTACATTGTTCCATGAGTAAAAAGGTTTTCTGCAATAATGGTACATTTTTTCTGATGGATACATGCCTATTTTTGTCAAAAGACCAGGCAAGGTGGTCAAAGTGTGACAATGTTCACACAAAGTCCTCAAGCAGTAACAGCTGAAAGTGACTGCTTTGAAATCACTTTCAGATTTAAAAATTAATTTAAAAATATTTTGAAAATTTGGAATACCTGTTTTTGTTGTGAAATAAATGAAAATGAAACTAAAACTGGTAAATTATCTGGCTTAGAAAAATACACTCGATGAAACCTTTCAGACTGCAGTAGAAATTTCTGTAGCATATGGCAGATTAAAACATGAATCAGATTTCAAATAAAACAATTCTTACCATGTCTCTGTATCATTTAGGTGTTAGTACCATAAAGAGCAAAGAATTATGGTCACTTTATCTTCATTAAGCACACAATAGATTTGTTTGTTTTCTCAACATAATTTGTATAATATACCTGTCCAGCCCACAGACACAAGGCCCTGTAAAAAAACATACTTTGAACAGAATTTTCACTGATCACAGATGTTAAGGATTTTTGTTTTTTTATAAATGGCGAGTTGTCAAAGTCCCAGCTTTTTACACTGTTGAATACCAACTTTTAATCAGCATTTGTAATAGCATATATTTTACCGTCTCTTCAATAATCGCAATGGACTTCAAACCACAATGTAAATTTTTTGGTGAGCAACATTAGCACAATAACCAGCTTATATTTAAATTGCTCCTGACTGGAAGAAACTCACTCAAAACAAACCCAGCCGCTGGTAGTGGGATCTTACCCTAGTCAATATGTTTCTACATTACCAGCTTGTTTGAGAGAAATGACTTCTCACTGCAGTATCGTTATCCAACAAAGCACCTCACAATATTTCACTACATTTGTAGATCCAGAGTACGTGTGCACCAATCCAAGCAGATCGGTAACTGCAGAGTTTAAACTGAAGAGAAGTCTCCGAAAAAGACGCACATTATTTCAAGTTGATGGTGCCATGGATTATAACGTCTGCAGCAGTGTGAACTTGCCCCAGCAGCCAAGAGGTTTGGGAGCACGCTGTTCCAGGAACACAGTCTACTCGAAAACTCCCTAATGTTGTGACCCATTATCATTGAAAACATGTGTTACATAGGGCTCTTTTACCCATTTCAAGAGAAGGCAGATGAAAAATGCACAAAGCATTTTGTAGCACATGAAGGTACATAACTCTAGCACAGTGAAAGATTTTAACAACTTTGTTTCAGTTTGCAGAGTATATTTTAATACGTGCAACTGCTATATCAAGGCTACAATAAAAGGAATAGTTAGAAGCAATTCTTACAAGTCAGTGGGTGCCGAAAGTACAAACCTGCAAATCCAACTGGAGTAACAAGTAAACCTTCGATAGCAACCGAAAACAATTCGAGTTTAGTGACTAAAATCTAACTGAAACACCATCTCATACTGGACAGCAGTCACTGAGCATTCCAGACAGTAGGCACAATAAAAACCGAAAAAACTGTGGATGCAATAACTGTGGACCCAAAACGGTAACTCTGATTTCTCTCCACAGATGCTGTCAGACCTGCTGAGCTTTTCCACCAATAGCTGCTTTTGTATCAAATTACAATATTTGTATGGAAAAAGAACAGAAATAAACCTTTTAATCCCATGAGCTTACTCCATCACAGCACAGTGGTTCAGTGGTCAGCAATACTGCCTCAGAGCACCAGGGACCCAGGTTCAATTCCACCCTTGGGTGTCTGTATGGAGTTTGCACATTCTTCTCATGTCTGCGTGGGTTTCTCTCGGGTGCTCCGTTTCCCCCCACGGTCCAAACACATGGTGGACTGGCCATGCTAAATTGACCACAGTGTGTAGGAATGTGCAGGCTAGGTGGATTAACCATAAGAAATATAAGGTTACAGGGATGGGGTGGGTCTGGTTGGGATGCTGTTTGCAGGGTTGGTGTGAACCCAATGGCCCGAATGATCTGTTTCCACACTGTAGGGATACTATTCTATCAGTCAAAGGAAGAACCAGTAAAACATGAAAATGGTAACTGCTATTCCAACTTGTCTTGTGTACCTCAAAATGGAGCTCCAGTATGTTCTGAATATTCTGAGTATTACCAGCTTCTCCCATTGCCACTTTCTTAATTCCACTTTTCTGCCTTTCCCTATAGCCTGTGACTTCCTTGACAATCCTGGGTTACAGAATTCTTACAAAAATAACAACCCTCTGAGAAGAATTTCCACACATCTCTGCTGCAAATGGAAGCCTCCCCATCCCCATTCCATTCTGAAACTGCACTGATTTCTAGATTCCTCTATGTTCAAATCAAGAAGACAGAAAGTTCCTTCTGAGAAAACGTCACTAATAATAAATACTGAATTGAAGAATATGTGAATCAAGCATATTTATTATGAAATAATATTATTCTGATTACAGAGGCCTAAATGTATTTAATTATGAGATCGACCTTCATTTGAGGAATGTTGCAGAATCTACTTGGAACGTTACTCCATTTATTAGAAAAACGAGGTATAGGAATGCTGCATATAATTATGGCATCCGTTTGTGAGATCACGCTGAGGATAATGCAGCCTCTGCAACCGAAGAAATATTAAACTGTCTCATTGCAAAATGCTCTTGTTTATGGGGAAGGTGATGGGCTTCAATTCATACCACATCTCAGGTCATAAACATCTTTTCAATACAGAGAAAGTGTTTTACTGGTGGAGGTTAGGTCTGCCAAATGCAACATCACATTGAATTCCTTTGCGTTGTGGTGCTACAAGTGAATGTTCAGGGTCATTGTTCTCAGAGCAAGGACCTCTCCTGGTGGCTCAGCCAACCTTTCTTTCTCAAGGAATAGAATCAAACCAATTAACCAGCTAATCATTTCATTAAAGGTACTATTTTCCAGAGTGATGTAAACATTATTCTCATATCTATCTGCAAATTATGTTCGGTAAGTGTAAAATTACTCATTGTAGAAAAGCTTGGAATAATTTTGTGGGATAAGGAGTTATATGCATTATTTGATATTTTACTGGAAAGGACACTGTTTAGTTAATGCTGAGACTGCAGAATAAATACTTATTCTATTTGACACATGAAACATTTAATGTTTGGCATAATAATTAGATCAGAGAAAATGGAAGTTTATAAATTCTATTAAATTAATAAGCTTTGTAGAATAAAAGGAGTAGGTCTGCAAAATAACTAGCCATTAACTAAATGAAAGTGAGAAGGACATTCGACCTGCAAGCAGTTACTAACTTGTCTATAATCTTACTACAGAGAAATAAATACTGTAGGTGTTTACAGTGCTCTGTATTTAGTATAGGGAGTTTGAGTGGTTGACCTGGATAAAACTGGCCCTATTAAGTTCAGGAAAAACAATGGACAGAACTCTCAGAAATGTTACTGATTGTAATTGCTACTAGTTTTACAGTATACTGGATCTGCCAACTGCATCAACAGCTTAAACACAGAGTAATGATTGCTACTACACTCATGGCAGTTAATTTATTGAACTGCACATTTTTTAAACTAGAAAACCCGGTCATTTACACATCTGGACCATCAAATTGCACAATTTGTTTTGCCAGGTTATTTTGCTCTTTTTTTCTCATGGAATAGTGCTGCAATTTGAAGTTTATTGCAAAGTCGTGTATACTTTTATTTACCAATTGCATCATTGTTGAAAGGGAAGATCCTGAACTACACCGGCATTTCACTCACAGCCATTTTCACGTCTTGATTGTGACTGCTGATCAATCAGTGCAAAGAAGCCTCAGACACCTCCTGCAAGAAATATCTGAAGCTTTCATGAGCTTGCAGACACGGAGCTGTACAACGCACAGCAGGCAATGAGGCCACCCTGCTGATATTCAGATGATTCTGCGTAATTGCTGAGTTCACAATGCAATTCAGGCCCCTATCCTGTGTTTGCAATTTCACACCAACAGGTTTTTGAACAAGCCAGCAACAATGATCATCCAAAAATAAGGGGCAGCTCATACAGACTTAATGAAAAGATCAAACTGTTTCAGTAAGATGCAAACAGATTGTGTTCAGTCGACTATCAGGAAATATTACCAGGTGAGGTCAGTTGTCCCAACCCTTAGAAGAAAAGCTGGATAATTTGCAAACACTGTCGAAAAGTTTAGGAATTATTTTCTATCTCATTTCTCTTGGCTTTAAAGAATCCTTGAACGAACACGTGTATTTAACACATATTTAAAAGAAATATACTTAGTTTTTTCACATTTGACCAGCCCTGCCCTACAAACTAGAAATGATATGTTGTCTAAATGCTGACATTATTGTGGACACTTCATACAAACCTCAAATCACTGTACTGATACAGTCACTTGGTCATTGCTTTTTGTGTGCTGACTTTTTTTTCGGTGTATGCATTATTATTTAATCATTTATTTTAGAAAACAAAAAATAACAATCTTTCCAGTACTATTCATTAATCTTAGGGAGGGGCGGGTTAAAAAGTATCAGTGCATTAGATGTGGCAGAATCTTCCCTGATATCTCCCCACTCTAAAGTTTACTGCCACTTCACATAAAATAAAATCTGAAACAATATTATTTCAAAAATAAGCTGATAAAGTACGATTTTCATAATGTGGTGTCACAACTTTGGAGGGAAGGTTACAAAGAGATACTTCTTTAAATAGTTGCCCACGTTTTTACTATTCATTTCACAAAATATTTACATCAAACACTAAAACAGATTGCAAAAACATGCATCAGAAGACTGGTGAAAGTCTTAATATACTGATATGGATATAGTATTTTTTTTAAATTGTGTTATAACAGTAAAAATTCTTACAGTAAGAAACAGAACAAACTGTTTCTTTGTATTTCTTTCAGAATTCCAACAACGCGCTTTGTTCATCAAAGCCCAATAACTATGTTACGTGTTTACAAGTACCTGTATTGTAAAACATTCTTTAATGTTTATGTGTAGGAGCCAAAATAATGACAATGTGTCAAACACAGACTGTGGACACAACTGACCTGAAAAAAAAAGCTATCTTTAGCACAGCTTATAAAACAAACTTATGAACTTCAACTTCACAAAGTTTCTAAGGGGAGTTCATGGATCCAGGATGGGAAATGGGATTCTGGAAATATTTTTCATATTAGAGCCTCAAATTATTCACACACAGATGCATAAATACACAGGGGAAAATTGCATAGATTGCTGCTGAATCTGGCTTTATTTAGGCCACATCTGGGGCTGTGTGTGTGGGTCGAAGCACAGCTCACCTTAGAGAGCTCTGGAGTCCCAAAACAATGTAAGGTAAATGAATTGGGATAATTCAGGGGATAAGGTTAGCACGAGGCATTGGTAAAGTTCATTCTGCATTTGACAGAACAAAGATGATTGGAGTAAGGCATATTAATAAAAAAAATTCCAAGATTTTAGTGAGTGAATTGTGAAAGATATTGCCCTTGTTTGGGGAGTTAGTAACAAATGGACTGTATTCATGATAGAAACATGAAAAGAAATTATTTTCACATAAACTGGTAAAAGATTTGTGGAACAATATATTTTAGAGTTGACTAGGAAGAAACCAGGAGAAAGTGAGGTCATGCTGCCTGACCTGCTGTGCTGTTCCAGCAATAAAGTTTCAACTAGGAAGAAACCAGAAACAGTAACAAGTGCTGGACCAGAAATAATTAATTTTAATAATGCAATGGTTATGAACCACTTTACTAGAAGTGACTGTGGTTGAATTCAACGTTGGATTTGAGATGTACACAAGCAAATTTCAAACCAAGGTTCTAAATCTGTGCAAAGAAAATTGTGAAAGGATGAACTGTATTTCCAACACAGAAAAATGACCTGAACTGCATGGCTACTTCAATATATTGGGAAAAGCTTACAAAATAATATCTAGCTCAAAGTTTGTGAGAAGATTTGTAGCTCGGGTGCTCGTTGCTGTGGTTCTGTTCACTGAGCTGGAAGTTTTTGTTGCAAACGTTTTGTCCCCTGTCTAGGTGACATCCTCAGTGCTTGGGAGCCTCCTGTGAAGCGCTTCTGTGATGTTTCCTCTGGCATTTATAGTGGCCTGTCCTTGTCGCTTCCGGTTGTCAGTTTCAGCTGTCCGCTGTAGTGGCCGGTATATTGGGCCGGTATATGTGTTTGTTGATGGAGTTTGTGGATGAGTGCCAAGCTTCTAGGAATTCCCTGGCTGTTCTTTGTTTCGCTTGCCCTATAATGGTAGTGTGGCCACAACACACTGCAGCACACCAGAACTGCAAAAAGAGGAAGAGGAACACTTATACAAGGTATTCGCAAAAAACGGATATCCTCGCAATTTCATCAACAGATGCCTAAGGGAGAGACAACAGAACGAGGACATGCCGCAACCCAAAGGACTAGCCACACTACCATACGTCAAGAACATCTCTGAAATGACAGCCAGACATCTGCGACCACTAGGACTTATAACAGCACACAAACCAACAGCCACTCCCAGACAACAACTCACCA
>NC_057736.1:2449943-2490749 GCF_004010195.1 Chiloscyllium plagiosum | reverse complement strand
CGAAACAATGAACAGCCAGGGAATTCCTAGAAGCTTGGCACTCATCCACAAACTCCATCAACAAACACATAGACCTGGACCCAATATACCGGCCACTACAGCGGACAGCTGAAACTGACAACCGGAAGCGGCAAGGACAGGCCACTATAAATGCCGGAGGAAACACCACAGAAGCGCTTCACAGGAGGCTCCCAATCACTGAGGATGTCACCTAGACAGGGGACGAAACATTTGCAACAAAAACTTGCAGCTCAGCGAACAGAACCACAGCATAATATCTAGCTTGACAATCCATTCGATGGTCTCTGGAGATGCCTCTAACAGTGAACCTTGTGAGCAGGTTAATTCAATGTCCTTCATGATTTGGTACTCTTGACCTCTTGGTTCCTGATGAAGGGCTTTGCCTGAAATGTCGACTCTCCTGCTCCTCGGATGCTGCCTGACCTGCTGTGCTTTTCCAGCATCACACTCTCGATTCTTGGCCACAGTTGCACTTTGGGTCATTCTCATCTTCCATTTACAGAACATGTGGCTGCATTGTCCACATCAAGTCATTCAGCTGAGCATGTCTGAAGCCTCCAATCACAATTCCGGGATCAGGGATGTGGTGTTGGTTCTTTGTGCTGCATGTGTCCCATGATGCCATCCAATGGGACAGCGATTGCTTCCCAGGATTGCCGCCATGGCTTAAAGCTCTCGGTGGGGGTTTCACATTCCTGTGATAGGGAACATTGAGACTATTTATGATGTTTCCCATCTCATGGAGCATGAGGGCATCAAGGAGGGGTTATTTTGGACAGCACTGGAATCACTTGGCTGGAGTGAGCTTCAAGCTATCCAGACACCAACCTCACGACAATGCACATCTATGCCCTGTGTGTGATAAGTGTAGGATCGCGAGGCAGAGCAGGGCAGAGCAATATCCCGCAGTACAGCAGACCAGGACCAATGTTATAGTATGAATTGGAGAGCTTGTGATAATCAAAACAAAGCTATTGAGAACTTGCTAGCTAATGTCATCAAGACAACGACTAACTGGCTTGCCTGTATGAAAAACCTGTTATCACTAGCTAAGCTGATGTGTAGGCAAGTTACAACAAAATTAAATATACACATATTAGCAGAATGCAGTGCCCTGACTTACATGGTCAAGGTTAATAACAATACAGAAATAGGTCGCCATGACCCACAGAATCCAATGATAGTATGAGTATTGGTAAACAGCTCACCACTACACTTCCCAGAGCAACAAACCTGGTCCACCCATCAATACCAACATCTCATCAAACTATCAGATTGTTGTAAAAACTCATCTGGTTCACGAATATCGTTTTGGCCACCACCCCTAACTGGCCAGTTATATCTGGTCACACAGCAATGTAGCAGACTCTTTTTTGCCCTGTGAAATGGTCAAGCAAGACACCTTTCACACACCACATTGTTTTCAAGAATAATTTGAGGCATTGAAAGTTCACCATGCCAACCCATAATTTGTGAATGAAAGGTTGAGCAGACAAAGACAGCTATGAAGGCATATCAAGAGAGTGTGCGAGGAAAGAGTGTCCGCTCATTAAAGACAAATGCAGAGAAAATTAAAAATGTCATTTTGTATCCATTTTCACAGTGGAAGAAAATTATAAACTACTGGTGGTGATACAAGGCAATTTGAAAATAAGCCAAAGTTATGCTCAATGTATTTAATGCAAATTAAAAATGGAAATGGAGAAAATAATATGACTTAACAACAGCAATATTCCAATACGCAATGGTTTCTATTTCAGAGTATTATGAGATATGGGTGAGGAAATTGCAAATATTGTAATCATTATTTTCCAAAATCTGAGCTTCAGCAAAATACAACATAATTTGGTACCTGTTGGGAATGGAGGAGGCAGCAATAAAGGCTTTGGACTAGGTGGTAAGCTTGCACAGCACAGGCTTCCAATAGGAATACAGCCTTTTATCTGTTATACATGTTATAGACATAAACATATATATGGCTGGGGTGAAAGGTTAGAGAGAAGAATTTTCAAATCTGCAGGTTACACTTAATTTAGGAAGCAAAGCTGCATAAATGGTAGGAGGAAATCATAAAGGGAGATAGACACACCAAATAGGTGTGCTTAACAACAAACGAGTGGGTCAGTGAGAGACCATCCACTTCATGAGAAGATTTTTCACAATAATAAGAGGCTTTAGGAGCTGTGGAAGAATAAAGGATGTCCACGTACAAAATCAAAGCTAGTGCACATAATTACAAACCGTAATCAAAAATGATGATGGAATGTTGGCGTTTAACTCAAGAGACTCAAAATAGATGTGGCATTGTTACAGTTCAGTTGTACACCGCCTTAGCTTGGTCTCACCTACAGCACTGCAGACAATTTTGAACACCACACCTCAGGAAAGATTATAAAAATAATGCAGATGCCGGAAATATGAAATAAAAAATGCCAGAGATATTCAGCAGGATCTATTCAGCAGGTATTCTGGCAGCATCTCTGGAAAGAGAAGTAGTGCTAACATTTTAGGTCAATGACCCATTCATTCGACTTTCTGAGAAATGGTCAGTGCCCTAAGATGTCACGTCTGCTTGTCTCTCCACAGATCCTGCCTGATACAAGGACTATCTACTTGGATTTTCTGCTTATATCTCAGGAAGGTTTTGTTGGTCATAGTTAAAAATCACACAACACCAGGTTATAGTCCAACAGGTTTATTTGGAAGCACTAGCTTTCCGAGCGCTGCTCATTCATCAGGTGGTTGAGCAGCGCTCCGAAAGCTAGTGCTTCCAAATAAACCTGTTGGACTATAACGTGGCGCTGTGTGATTTTTAACTTGTCCAGTCCAGTCCAACACCAGCACCTCCAAAACACTGTTAGTCATAGGTGGAGTTCCAGCAGGGATTCACCAAAATGATGAGTTAAAAAGGGCCAATTAATGAGGGCAGGTTCTGTAGACATGTAGAGAGTTTGGGAGGATGAATGGGCCTTTAATAGAGACATTTAAATGATAAAGTTCTGATATACTAGATGTAAGGAAATGCGTCCCTCTTGTGTCTGAGTTCAGGACAATGAAATTATTACCTTAAAATTATGCTACTTAAAAGTGAAATGAAAAGCAACTTTTCATACAAAATGTCTGCAACTCTATTCCCCCCCAAATGATTATAAATGCTCAGTCAAATGAAATGTTCAAGTCTGACATCCTTTCATTTTTGATACTTAATAGTGTGAAGTGAAAAGACACAGAGGAGGTAAAATGGAATTCAGGTAGACTCTCACCTTCAAGCTGTAAATGGAACAAGTAATCCAGGCCGAAACTGCACTGAAGTGTAAGCGAATGATTAACAGTTAGATGTGCCATTATCACATTTGAGTATCGAGTCACGGCATTGTTCAGAATAAGGTTAGATTAGATTACTTACAGTGTGGGAACAGGCCCTTCAGCCCAACAAGTCCACACCGACCCTCCGAAGCATAACCCACCCATTCCCCTACATTTACCCCTTTACCTAACACTGTGGGCAATTTAGCATGGCCAATTCACCTGACCTGCACATCTTTGGACTGTGGGAGGAAACCGGAGCACCCGGAGGAAACCCACGCAGACACGGGGAGAATGTGCAAACTCCACACAGTCAGTCGCCTGAGGCGGGAATTGAACTCGGGTCTCTGGCGCTGTGAGGCAGCAGTGCTAACCACTGTGCCACCGTGCCGCCCACATAATGCTTAAAAAAAGGTAGTACTAATTTAAGAAGCTCAAGCAGCTCCCAGCTATGTTTCTGATTCAGATTTCTCTTCCGATCAATACCTACGAAGATTGAATCCACTGGCCAGACATATCCTCTGCTCTTTCAGCGAATGCCTTTGAAAGCTGGGGTTGTCCAGTTTGTCAAAACAACAACAGTATGGTGGCTCTTTTGGTGCAGCAGTAGTGTCCTCACCATTCCGGCTGAAGGTCAGGGTTCAAGTGCAAACTACCACGAACGTTTTTTCCTTGAGCACAGGAGGTTGAGGAGTGACCTTAGAGGTTTATAAAATCAGGAGGGGTATAGATAATGTGAATAGCAAATGTCTTTTCCCGAGGGTAAGGGAGTGCAAAACTAGGGGGAGTATTTTTAATATAAGAGCAGAATGTTTTAAAGAGGACATGAGGGGTAACACTTTCACACATAGAGTGGTTCGTATGTGGAAGCAACGTCCAGAGTAAGTGATGGATGCAGGTACAGTTACAATGTTTCAAAGACATTGGATAAGAACATGAGTGGGAGATGTTTGGAGGGAAATGGGCCAAGCGCAGGTAGGTGGGACTAGTTTAGTTTGGGATTATGGTCAGCATGGACCGAAGGGTCTGTTTCCATGCTATATATCTCTGTGACCATGTCCAAACCGGTTGATTCAAAATAAGGAATACCAGCACTAAATCTCAAAACCAAACAATTGGTTGGGAAGTTTTTTCAAATGCTTCAGTCTGAATGTACAGGAGCAAAGAAAGACCATTCAAAAGGATCACAACCATTCCATTTGTGTTTTGAACTCCACATTCCCAACTACTCTCAACAACCTTTAACTCCCCTGCCTAACAAGAACCTCTCTCTCCAGAAAAACCAACACCACTGGAAATCAGAAAAAGAGAACAGACATTCTTGGGAAAACTCAGCAGGTTTAGGAGTTCCTGAGTTTTGAAGAAGGGTCACTAGACCTGAAATGTCATCTCTGTTTTCTCTCCACAGATGCTGCCAGCCTTGCTGAGTTTTCCCAAGAATCTCTCTCTGCTTCAACGACCTCACTTCTGCTTTCTGTAGCAGACAGTTCCAAAGTCACACAGCTCTCAGAAAATGCTCTCCTCACTTCTGTCCTGAAAACAGTGTGACCTCATCCTGGACTGACCCACAAGAGGAAACATCCTTTCTCTTTCCACCTAGTGAAGATTGTTCAGAATCTAATCCACGCTAATAAACTCACCATCACTCTTCGAACTCGAGTGGGAGTGGGCCCTGCCTCTCCAAGCTATCCTCATAATGCACCCTGCTCTATCTGGAGGATAAGATCAAGCAACTTAAATATGCAAACTCTTTCACTGCAATGAGTGAAGTTGTGTTAATCACAGCACTAAAGCGTATTAAATGGACTGTTCAGTGAACATATGGGCAGAGTGGAGAATTGGAATGATGGAGGTGTGGCTTGAATGTAGAGCTATCACCAGCAAATGGCTGCAGTGTTTCAATGTCAATATTTCTGTAGTTGCTGTGCAACAAGGTGGCACGGTGGCTCAGTGGTTAGCACTGCTGCCTCACAGCACCAGGGTCCCAGTTTCGATTCCAGGCTCGGGCAGACTGTCTGTGTGGAGTTTGCACATTCTCCCCGTGTCTGTGTGAGTTTCCTCTGGGTGCTCCGGTTTCCTCACACAGTCCAAGGATGTGCAGGTCAGATGAATTGGCCAAGCTAAATTGCCCATCATGTTAGGTGCATCAGTCAGAGGGAAATGGGTCCGGGTGGGTTGAGTGAGTTCAGACTTTTCACACTGGAGAGGAGGAGGAAGAGAGATGACTTGATAGAGATGTACAAGTCAATGAGAGGCACAGATAGAGTAGGGAGCTGGAGATTTTTCCCCAGGGCAGAAATGGCTGTCAGGAAGGTCGTAATTTTAAGGTGATTGGAGGAAGGTATGGGGAGATGTCAGAGGTAGGTTCTTTACACAGAGAGTAGTGGGTGTGTGGAGTGCACTGCCAGCAGTGGTAGTAGTCAGAGACATGAGGGACATCTAAGCGACTGCTGGACAAGCACATGGACAGCAGGTAAATTAAGGGGTGTGGAGGTTAGGTTGATCTTAGATTAAGATAAATAATCATCACAACATCGTAGGCTGACGGGTCTGTATTGTTCTATGTTCCATGTTCTAATCTGCATTTCAAATGTATTTCCATGGCTATATAATGCTTTGAGTGTTCTGTTGAAAGCAAATCTTTCTTTTCTTTCTGTTTAGCATTTGATACTCTGCTAAAAAAAATTCTACCTGAAAAATTAAAAAGCAAGCATAATGGGCTTGTGAAATGGCAAGCAAGCATCTTGTTGCAGATTTCTGTAAGGATGTTTCTAACACATTGGAAGGCAACTTGTAAGAACAGAAATCTGTGATGAAGAAGGCCACTCCATTTTGTTTGATCTCCTCCTGTTACCTTTCCAATGCTTTCGGTAAAACGTGCAACCATTGCCTGAACCTACTCATATTTACGCACTGGTTGATATCCTGGATGAGTTCCCTAGAATTTGAATTGTCCAATACCCTGATATTTATGTCATAGATGTCATCAGCCGCCAGTGCATGGCTGTAGTGACTGTTCCAGACTAAACTCGATTGTGATCAGTTCACTGCATGCCCATTCTATTTAACACAGGTTACTCAACCTGGACACTTGCTCAGATTTGCCAGAGCCTCATGAAAGATCTGTACGATGGCTGCACTGTTTTGCACAATTTGTTTTGCTTTCAGTTTAATCACCTGTAAAATTGGGAAATATTTATTTTGATGACATGTATTTATTATACACATTCTATTACTCTTTGTTTTACTTCCCTGCTTTTCTTCAACTCTCTCTGTCCCATGCACTGCTTCCAAGAAGTCTAACATTACCACTTCCGAGCTGGTTGCTAAATGCTGTGGAAACATACCCAAAGATGATCTCTTCCATTCTGTCATTAATGTCTGAACTATTGAAAACCAGCAATTAAAAGATCTACCTATTTTGCTAATTCTTAAACTCTGGAGTTTAAAAAGCTGTGTGTTACTGAGGTACGGGAGACTTTGGGAAACTGTTTGCTTTTGTGAAAGAGCCCATGGCAACAATTGTCGTTCATCCTGAATGTCTAATTTTAAGAACAAAAATTGCAAACTTGATAAAGAGCATTGAGAGTGAGGTTGAATAAAGTAAACTTTGCTTTATGTGGTTTCAGTTCCCTTATTGAACAATTATAAGTTGACAATTCCAGGGACAACCTGAGCGATTAAGTCAAAGAATGCTTGGCCTTCACAGGTCAACGCAACTACCATAGATACCAATATACAGGGCAACATGCGAAGCACTGAAAACCCCCTCTGAAAGCAGGGGTTAGTTTGTACGAGGCAACTGAATTGGCGATATGGGTGGTCATTCACCATGTGGAATCTGCTGTGTACAGCAGGGTCTTCAATACTCACACAACTTCAGAACACAGCTTCATCATTTGCTTGATTACTAACACCTAGTCAGAGGGTAACTTAAATATCCACTTTTGGGATGAATAATTGAGACTGACAACTTAGGAGAGTTTAGCATCCTTTGGCTAAAAAAGTGGGCAGAAGGAGCAGTGGATGTTGGGGGGAGAGACAGAACAGAGACTCATACAGCAAACACATGCAAAACATGATTTCTTGACCTGAAAATATTGAGCTCTCTTCAATGGGGCAACTTATATGCCATGATCCACATTAAGTGCAAGATCTCATCACGGAACCATCATTGATCTTTACAGCAAGAATTCCCAACTCAGGTAAAGAGGCTGTGCTGAGGAAGCTGTGCTGCAGGAGCTCCTCTACGCTGGGAGCTGGGCATACCTGATGCACTCAGCTAATCTGTGTTCCTGTACGTGCAATGGCCAGCTAAGGAACAGCATTGACAGAAATTTTGAAAAACTACACCCGTGCTAATGGAAGAAACACAGTGAGTTTGTCCAATGACAATATATAAATGCATCAATGTTATTATCATTGATGGCTGTCTTAGTTTTGTCTTGGCTTAGTATATTGATCTTAATGTGGCTGTCAGAAAGTTTCAAATATAAACAAATATTACACAACTTACTTTGTTTTTCTGTGTCCCAGGAGCTGAAAAGGTTAAGAGCCATTTTTTTGTGGCAGTTGCATTAAATATATTTTTGATTAGATTCCCTACAATGTGGAAACAGGCCCTTCGGACCAACAAGTCCATACTGACCCTCTGAAAAGCAACACATCCAGACCCATTCCCCTACATTTACCTCTGACTAATGCACCTAACACTACGGACAATTTAGAATGTGCAGTTCACCTGACCTGCACATCTTTGGACCATGGGAGGAAACCGGAGCACCCGGAGGAAACCCACACAGACACGGGGAAAATGAGCAAACTCCGCACAGACAGTTGCGTGAAAAGGGAATAGAACCCGGGTTCTTGGCGCTGTGAGGCAGCAGTGCTAACCACTGAGCCACCATGCCGCCCCACATTGCACGAGGGTCTGGATTTTATTATCCCACTGTACGTGAAAATTGGGTTGGGTGCAAGTTTAACTCTTGGAATTAGTAGCACAGATTGCCACCTTGTTTCCTCACCATGTTGTATTTTTGTACAGTCTTGGGGCACAGTCATGGACCTTTTCTGCGTTGGATTGTCAGTTCTAATGCTAACTTGAATACGTCCCCCTCACTCACCTAAACTATTTTTATTCACTGGTGTTGGTGTGGTGAACCCTAAAATGCAAGCCTGCCTTGAACGGTTTGTGGCCACTAGGTGGAACCAGCTAAGGAGTTTGTAATGTCTTTTTAAACACTTTTTACAATATTAAATGTGATAGTATCATCCAGATTAGCTACTACATCATCGCCATTTATTTAGATGTCACTATTTCCATGTAGGTTTGTTTTAACTGTGCTGACTCATTATAGATCTCTGTACAGAATGGGTAAGTTAACATGGATGGGTAATGGCTTTGGGATGTATTAGAGTACTTTTCCCATTGGAAAAGGTGCTCTAATGCATTCCAAACTGTAGAAAAATATGCTGCAGGAAAGATATTTCCTCTGGTTTTGGAGTCTAAAAGGGGGAATGCCACTTAGATCAAAAAATGAGGAAAAATACTGTACTTGGAGGATTGTGAATTCTTTGGAATTGTCTATAACAGACAGCTTTGAGTATGTTTAAGGTAATAATTAATAGATTTCTGGTTACCATGGTGTATAGAGTAATGGGGATGGCATGAGTGAAAGGATTTAAAATATTCAATTCAACATGATCGTGGGCCTTGAGAGTGTGGTGCTGGAAAAGCACAGTAGGTCAGGCAGCATCCGAGGAGCAGGAGAGTTGAGGTTTCAGGCAAAAGCCCTTCATTAGAAATGCTCATGGGCCTGACTAACTGAATTGCCCACCTTCTTCCTGATTCTTTTCTATACATGACATTCCAACATCTCTTTCAGGCTCCAATATTTCAAGCTTTACATTACAGTTAAAAAGAATAGTACCGGTTATTTATTTTTAAAAGTCCAAAGTGGATGACTTAAATCTGTCTAACCTGACAGTTCATTTTGCCAGTTTTGCCCATTCATTTTTTCCACTAATATTTCTTTGCAATTTCACATTTTCTGACAATTTACAGTGCCAACTATTTATAAATGGGGAGTACTTCAGGCCGCAGCATAAATCCACATGAAACACAACCAGTCACATCTGCTGATTACAGGACCAGTATCCTGACTCTGTGAATTTCCTACCCTGGTCAAGAATTTGCCTTCAATCCCATGAGCTTGAACTTTAGTAAGTCTCTTATGAGGAACTTTATCAAATGCATTCTGCAAATCCATACCGGCAACATGTATAATTATCCCAATATCATGTTCTATCAGGTTTGATAGGCATAATCTTTCCTTTACAAATCCATTATTGTTATTACACAGATTCTCAATCCTATCATACAGATATGTAACTACTTAAATTAATTTATGTGAAAACCCTTTACCTCATAGGGTCTGTTATGTCATCAGTCTGCTGTAATTTTTTTCTCTATTTACTGATTATTCACTTTAAAATAAAAATATATCTTCTACATTGCCCGGTGGCTTCTTGAAGTATTGACAGTGTCGTATGAAACGTAGGAAAAGTGGTCACTGAAAATGTTAATAGTTTCAAAAGAGGTTATTCATATAGGAAAGTTTGAAAGCCACTGCAAAACTATGCACGTTATGAGTGGTCTATAAAAAGTTACATGGCTAAACTTCATAACCTACTGAAAAATAAACCATCAGTGAATTGGGCTTCATGCTATACACCCACATATCTCAATAGTTTATTTTTCAACAAACTACTGAGTCAAACATTGAATCCCCTAGATAAAATAAACAACATGGTTCTATATGTTTTCAAGTGCCCTGTGTAACTGGTATGTTTACTTAGCAATGGTGAGCTCATACAGTTCAAGCAATTTTATATAATGGAAGTTCTGACATAATAAAGTACTGTTGTAATGCTAGAATCTTAATGTGATGGGATTATACCATGCTCCATCAGTCATGTAACTACACCATACTTGTACCTGCTAACAAAAACAAACATAGAAGAGAATAAAACAGACTTTCAATTTCATTATTTTCAAGGAAAATAGACATTAAAATTTCTCAAAAATACAACTTAAAAAAGAGCAAACTTACATCCACAACACAAAAAAGATGAGAACTATATGTCGCATAACATGCTACCAAATTCTACAGAATATTTCCAAACAAAATCTTTACAGGAAGATCAGATTTATTGGTACAGCAATGAACATGCATACAGTCCATCAAAAACTCACTCAATTTGCCAATTCTTATGCCCATGACCCTTTAATATTCCCAGTTTCATGCAAATATTTTGTTCTTCTGAAAAATAATTTTTGCAATGGTTTGTAACTGAGTTCTGAGGTTCTGGGGCAAAAAGAAAGTAGCCTATTTCTTGCTATGATTACCTTAAATTTATGACCCTTTGTTATTATTGAAAAGCTAAGAAACAATAATTCATCATTCATTCAAGACATGATTTCACGGCAGATCAACTTCAATAACTGGGAACAGTCTACACATGACCAAATCACTCGGCAATGAAATCTCCAAACTGGAACATCCAGACCAGAAGAGTGACATCTTCAGATTCCCACAGAAAAGCCTCATCATCGAAGGAGGGAAAATAGAGCAGCAGCCCGTGTCAGGGAATGTTAACCAACATGCCTTACAGAAGTTAAACTCTTATTTAAAGACTCCAACAGATGAGCAGTAAACATAGAAACTAGCAGGAGTAGGCCATTCAGTCCTTTGTGCCTGCTTCACCATTCAATATGATCTTGACTGATTTTCCAAGTCAATACCCCTGTTCTTGCGTTCTCCCCACACTCTTTGATCAGTTTAGCTCTCAGAACTATATCTAACTCCTTCTTGAAAACTTTCAATGTTATGGCCTCAAGCATTTTATGTGGCAGAGAGTTTCATGGATAGGTGAGGACCATCAGTAATTGTACTTTATCATTGCCCATTATTACGGGTCTTGTGATGCCAATGGTAGTGTCCATACCTCTGAGCCAAGAGGCTGGGTTTAAATCCCACTTGTCCTGGGTGTGTGTCTTAACATGTGACTAAAAATAACTTATACTGACCTTAGGACCCTCAAAACCTTTTAGATCTCCAATAACACACTCCACATAAACAAAATAATTTCAATATTCTCCCTTCACGCTTCAAATCCTAGTGCATTTTGTTGCAAATGCTCTCACCCTGTACTTCACCGGTCTGCTGAATGTGTGCATATCCTGTAATGCTGGGATTCAAAAAGTGAGGGTACAGACCCCAGCAGGATCAATGAACTGGAAAGCTGAAGCCCTAAGCTCTAGGCCAGGAATGGTCAATGCTGACTTATAAAAACTACGCTGCTGCTCGAACAGGCTGCTGTTCTCAGTTCTCCCTGAGGAGTCCTGATAACTTTCAAGATATGGAGTTGCTGTGGGAATAGGTTTTGGAAGCGATGATGTAAAGGGCAACTAATCTTCTCAATTAACAGTCCTATCAGAATTCTCCCACCAAACAAGTCTGTCTTTTCTTTCGCATGTTAATTTAAGTTGACTTGCATTTGCAGCATCTGATTTTTTTTTCAAATTTATCATCTCGACCGATTTTGCAGTTTGAGCTGAAGCACTGACTGTAGGCGAAAGCATCACATTCAAGTGCAATCTGCCTGCCCCATGCTTGCAGCACAGCATAACATAGCAGCAGGGACACCAGGCAAGAAACAGGATAGTGCTGAAAATGTGTTGCTGGAAAAGCGCAGCAGGTCAGGCAGCATCCAATGAGCAGGAGAATCGACATTTCGGGCAGGAGCCCTTCTTCACTTTCTCCAAGAAGCAGGATAGTGGCCAACTTGTCCCCTTCCGCCACAAGCCAGAACAAGACTTAGTGATTTCTTTAGGAAAAGAAAATTCTAAAATTGAGTATTTTACAACAACAAATCCCCAAGAAGCAGTTGAAGGTCAGGATGGCGGGAAGACTGAGAGATGATCATACGTTTTTCCAGTGGGAGGAAATAACAGTCACTAATGAGGCTGCACAGGGCTAGAGGGGCCGAATGGCTTACACCTGTGGGATGAAGTTGAGACAGCAGAGATGTCAGGCAGTGATATGCCATCAGCAAGAGAAAAAGAAAGCCTTGTATTTATATGATGCCCTTCACACCCTCCAGAATTTCTCCAAAACATTATGATAATTACACACTTTCTGAATTTCTGCCATTGCTGTATTGTAGGAAACACAACAGCAAGTTTCAAAAAAATGGCAGCAGGATAATGACCGGTTCAGGGGGTGTTGGGAAAGGAAGGAGAAATATTGGTCAAGCCATAGGGAAGCACTCCCTGGCTCTTTCCAGCACTGCCCTACAACCTTTGACATCTTCCTGAAAATGCACTCGGAGCCTCAATATTGTCTCTTCCACAAGATGGCACCTTTGACAGCTGAACGCTTGCTCATGTTTGCAATGGAATGCCAGCCTTAATGTCCGTACTCACGTTCTGGAGTGCGACCAGTTAAGCCGTGCACAGCTAATGCTCCAAAAGGACACAGACAGGTAACCCATACAAGTGAAGATCACTTACACACAACGGCAATGAGGTTATGGCCGAGTGTGAAAGCAACGACAAAGGACAGCTGAATGTAATTCACTGGGACACAGAAAGCCAGAAGCTTTGGGAGGGTGAGATGATAGTTACACAGGATTTTACCACACGGACAGCTTTGGCGGAGACAGATAAAACTGGATTTCTGCTGTTATCATACAGAGGCTGATAATTCACCTAAATGGAAATGCTTTGAAAATGAGCGATCAGTTCCAGCATTCCACAAAATACCTGAAAATCAAAAGTGGCAATAACCTCTTATCATTTCTTTTTCCGAGTTCACGTTTTTTTAAATTTAAACAACCTATGGCAACTCAAATTTTACAAAGTGACGACAAACTTAATTTAAACTGTTTGATAACATCTGAATGATAAAATGACATTCCAAAGTCATTCACTTAGCCCAAGGGACAATATTTTCCGAATTACAGTCTTTGAACTAATCAATATTGACTTTCCTACATTTTGCAGCTAAAGTTATTTTACACTAGAAAGATTTCATAGCTAAAGTCAATATTTTACAATATATACAGTGGTTTACTGCTTAATGTCACTGTCAATGGAATATCACAAACTGAGGGAATTACAAAATCAGGAAATGAAGCAAACTCTATCAAGGAATGGCCTTTTCAACAACCAAGTCAACTGCCCTCTTTTGTCTACCTTTCTTGACGGCAACAACTTCTCAGAAACAGGCCATTCAGCCCTTCAAACAATGTGATGGTGGTCAAGCTGTGATGTTACTTTTGCCCCATATCTCTTCATCTATTTGGGAAACACAACTCTATCAACCTTTGAATTAAAATTAACTATTGAGCCTGTATCAATTGTGGAAGTGCGTTCCAAATTTCCACCATCTTTTAATGTCAAGAAACGTTTCCTAATTTAACTCTTGCAAGGTTTGGCTTTAAGGTGGAGTCGGGCTAATGTCACCCAGTTAGTAATCTCGAAGCTGAGATTAATGCTTGGAGCATTCCAAAGAAGCCATGTTAGATTTGAAACATTAACTCAGTTTTTCTTTCCACAGATACAGCCAGACATGCTGAGTTTCTCCAGCAATTTCTGTTCTATCTCCGATCCTCAGCATCCTAGTATTTTATTTTTACGACAGTACTCAGGACAGGAATTCAAATCTCACCACATTAGCTGGTGGAATTTAAATTCTATTAGTAAATATTGGACAGGTGGCTCCTCTGAATAACAGTAACCATGATACCAGTAAGTGTAGGAAAAACCCATTTAATGATCATAAATATCTTTCAGGGAAGGGAAATCTGCCATCCTTAATGATGTGGCCAACATGTGGCTCGAGACCCTCAGAAATTTTGGGGTGGCTAAGTGGTTTGCATTGCTGCCTCACAGCACCAGGGACCCTTGTTTGATTCCAGCTTTGGGGACTGTCTGTGTGGAATTTGCACTTTCTCCCAGTGTCTGCATGGGTTTCCTCCGGGTGCTCCGATTTACTCCCACCATCCAACGATGTGCAGGTTAGGGTGAATTCAGAGATGTGTCGTTTAGGTGCAGTAATCAGAGGTAAATATAGAGTAATAAGGGAATGGGTCTTGGTGGGATACTCTTCAGAGGATTGGTATAGACTTGTTGGGCTGAAGGGGCTCTTTCCACACTGTAGGGAATCTATAATTCTATTGAATATCCTTGACACTTAACCCCCGGTCTGAAATGGCCAAGCAAACCACTTATTTCAATGACCATTAGGGATAGGCAGCAAATGCTGGCCTTGCCAGTGGTGCTCTCATGACACAAAAGAATAAAGGCTATAAAATCTATAGATTATGCCCACTAGCCGTACAAGCTGCAACTTGCAAAGTTAGTTTCTTCCCATCACCTGATTTGTTCTCCTTGTTTGCATCATGCTCCATTTGCCCTTTAATATTTCACCCAAGCTGCCACAAATCCCATGCTATTTTGAGATCTGTACACATTTTAGAATCATAGAGTCACAGAAGAGGACCTATGGCCCATTGGGGCTGCACCGACCTATCTACATTAGTCCCATTCTCCAGCAATTGGTCCACAGCTTTGAAGTTCTCATGTACTTTTTGGAGGTTGTAAGGTTTCCTGCATCTACTACTTACTCATGCAGTGCATTTCCACCATTCTCGAGTGAAAACAGTTTTCCTCTGATCCCATCGAAACCCCCTGCGATTCATCTTAAAATCACGTCACCTTAGTATTAACCCTTCAACTAAGGGGAACAACTGCTTCCTATCCACCTTGTCCACACCCCTCAATCAGGTCCTACCCCACCCCCCCCTTTAGCCTACTCTGCTCTATATAAAGCTACTGAAACGTATCCAGGTGAATCTCCTCTGCACCTCCTTCAGTGCAACCACATCCTTCTAGTAGTGTGGTGACAGAACTGCACACAGTATTCCAGCTGTAGGCTTACCTAAGTCATGTAAGACTCCAAATTTAGCACCTTGTTGTTTTAACGTATGCCATAATTAATTATGGCAGGTGTCCCATATGCCTTCTTCACCACCCGATTAACCTGTCCTGTCATCCCCAGGGACCTGCAGACAAGCACCCCCGATCTCTCTTCTCCTCTGAGCTTCCTGATGTATTGTCTTTCTTTAAGCATATTCTTTCTGCAGGTGTCACTGAATAAATGTCAAGATTTAGAAAAGTTGCACAGTTCCACCCCACCAACTATCCCCCTCCCCACTTTTACTCGATTAACATTTATATTAAACACATCGCCCCACTATTTGAGATTGACCAGCAACACAGATGACAGATGTGTACACCTCGGCTGTTATTAAACTTGCTGAGTATGCAAGGAAGGTACTGGATTCTTAACACGCTCATTCATTCTGAGCTATTACACCTTCCACACACTTGGAGCAGCATGCCTGACCCGGACTTATTTTGTACCAGTGATTTGGCACAAGAAATTCCAACAAAATGAAAAAGGAGACTTGAAAGATGTCAACAGGTGTTAAAATTTAATTTCAACAGCAAACCATTTATTGAGATCAGCAATGTGATAAAACTGAGAACAAAATGAGGCCACCATTAGATCAATAAGTTGGAGAAATGTCAGACTGACGAGATCACATCCATGAACCCAATTAATAATCATAATCATCTTTCTGTTCCACTGACACATACCCACCGACACACACCCCCACCCACCCCGACACACACACACACTCTCCCACCGACTGTACTCTTAAATGGAAAGTAAATCTCCCTCTATCCTTTTAAACTGAAAGTAAAGTTTTCTCTGCAGTGACCTCATCAAACACTCCCAGGACAGGGACCACACAGAGTTAGATACAATTCACACTTGTCTAATACTCTGCCTAACTGTAAACACAGCTGCCAATTCTTGCTTCACTGTCACTGTAAGCTCAATCATAATCTGCACTACTGGCCATATAATAAACCACTCGATCCACTACAAATCACTCTGGCCTGATTAAAGACTATTTTATAGAGATGAGATGATATATGAACATATACTCCACCCAACAGTGTTAGATCAATTACTAGTTGTTGTCACATCAGGAAAGGAGCCTGGGTGACTGATTTCCCATCAAGGAATTCTGATCAAGCATTAAGACATGGTTATTCCGAGGCAAGTTACTGATCAGGTATAAAACATACAAATGGACAGCTACGCAAATATTAGGCAGAATTTTCATCCCTGACTATCAACCAACGATTCATGCAGAAAGGGACATGGACACTGGTTCTGAATAAGCCGAATGCCCACATGGCAAACAGGATCATGAAAACATGTGCACTGACATGCCACCAAACATCTCCAAAACCAAATGGCAAGGCTAAATCAATGTCTTCAGAAGAGAAGGAAAATAAAGTGGAGGACAAGAAATAAAACTAATTCCTGCAAAACATTTTACAATTGTAAAATAATGAACAAGTACCAACCTGCCGATCCGACGGCACCAGGCAGGAAAGAATGAACTGAAGCACCCACTGTGCTTTGGAGACAATTAAACAAGCAAGGTGCACACAAACAACGGGAACAACTGCCTTTAGCAACTGGTGCAGTAATAACAAGTTAACTCAACCTGCTATTGAGGTGTTACGACTTCCTATGCCATTAACCCTTTGAATTCTGTAATCTCTTCAATTTTCAATATACATTCCTCTCTCCGCATGAACTGCCTGCGCCTCTCAAAAAAAAATCTTTGCTAAATTTCTAATACTGAGATTTAAGGTCAGATAAAAATTGAACGAGAATTTAGCTGTGAAAGAAAATGCTGCATTCCTCAAAGGGTTAATTCAGAATGGCCATATACCCATGATGATTTAACAAGGAAGAAGCATTAGACAGAGAAGGGGAAATCTACATTGATGCTGAACGTGATGCATTCTGTTCCTGCAAGCAAAGGCACTGCACTTTAAATCTTGCCTCCACAGGGCATTGCAACTGCCAGTAAAAAAGGAGACATATGCCATTTTGTGGTTGGTGGAAAAACAGCACAGGGTTTGTTTGTTTATGTGAGATGAATTTAGAAGTTGCAATCGATTAAAACTGCCCTTTCTTCCCATTGCCTTATCATTTTACTTCAGGAAAACTAGCAATTTAACCCAAATGTTCACCTCACCAATGAATTAATCAAATCCAGCAAAGATCAAAAGGTGATCCTCCAATCTGAGTTTCACCCAAGGGAGTGAAAACATATGAGCTATGGTTAGCACGTAAACTAGAAAATTTATGGACCCACTCCCCCAAAAGCAAAAAGTAACCCTCCAAAAAAAAGTGAAAAAATATGATGCAAAAATAATGTACAGCTGTGTCACAGTACAGAATGGTGCAATAAACTCTATTTCCCAAGTCTAGACATTCTGGTTATTATTTTTAAAACAGTATTGTACGCAGGCTTTCAATCAATGTTCTGTAAATGCAGCTTTTTTTTTCCTCTGACATCACAGCTCTGCTTTGGATCCTTTTCTCCATGGCAACACAGGTCAGAGTGCTCAAAGGGAAATCAGCTACTCCAGTCAGAATTCAAATATTAAGCTGAAATATAAACAAACACGCAGTCAAATGATGTTCACTCCAGCCGAGGGACTGAGCTTTTGTTAGATGCCAAGTCATGTGGACTAGGGGTTTTCAGCCCTGAAGACTAAAACCTGTCTGTGTTTCTCTTCAGTGTTTAATACTTCAAGTGCATGATTTCAGAAACTGCTCATTGGCTTTCGGTCTCTTTCTCCCCACCTTACATCCTTCTTAAAGATCACGCCAAACAGTTCCTCTGCTCACAATCCAAGTATGCAGGTCAATTAACCAAGCACAGGTCCATGAGAGGTTTGAGAGCACAAAGAAAACCAACTACAACCATATGCTTGATGTGAACTGGTACACAAGGCAAATTGTTGCCAGATGACAGCCTCAGCCCCAGGAAAAACCACCACGTACAAGCAGAAAGTCAAAAGAGAAAATCCAAGCAGTATATTTCTGGCACCCTGCATCTCCTGCAGCCCGCCTAAAAAAATATGGAGAGAATGCTCGGGAAATGGTGGCACTTCTTTAACACGTATGCTAATAGCAACAAGGCAGCCTTTTCTCAAAAAAAGGATTTTACATATTTCTACCGAATAAGTATAACCTTGATACAACTACTGTGCAATACTCTCACATGAACAGCATCAAGTCTGTTTTTTTTCTATAGGGACTGTTCTAGTTGCTAAGATACTACTGGCATTGCAAATGGAAATGGGTCAGTAAACCTGTAGAGATACTGTGCTACTCCAACCATGCAGCTGTTATGACACAGATCTAAATCCCCTTTAATATTTATTGCCTGTAGTGTAAGCTTCACTCTGAGTACTAAGTGTTTACTGAACTTTGCACCATGCACCCTCTCCCCCTGGCCCACTCCCACAAGGTGTTACAACTGGCGCTGTCCTCATGCGATTTTCTATCATTTTCTTCTGCGATTAATCCAAATTAAACTGGAAGCTTCCAGGATACACTTGCTCCTCGGGATTTTAACTGAAAACTGCACACTACTGCATGGGGAAAACTGCAAACAAGTATACAGATATTTACAGAGGTGCTAAAGTGCCATTTTGCTTTATCCTTCAGAAAATAAATGACTCTTGTGAGACTATTATTCAGTACCTGATCAACATGCTGTCAATATGTAAAGGTTCTCTGCAGCAACATTGACTAAAGGTCATTCATCGTTAAATCAATCTGCTGCCCCATTCAGCCACCTTACATTTTGATTACTTTTGACAGTTAGGCCTTCACCTTATTAAGAACTGAGTGCCACAATCTGGACTGCTCATTCCTAGATTTGTGAGGTATGTAGCAATTAGCGCTGCAATACAAAACCTCGAGTCTGGAGAGGCCACATTTCATTTCACTACAGTGCACACTAGTTTGGAATGTCTTTAACGGACGAGAGTTGGATCAATTTCGGACTTGTCCAAATCAGTAACACATCTACTTCACTGGAATCTGAACAAACACATCAAATTATTAGTAATAAAACATGTATACACACTGCCTTCCCAGTCACAAAACAGAAGAGGGACAGAAAGTGGGTAAACCTACCAAATCAGTCTGAAAAATCAATTAATAACCAAAAAAATGGATAACACAGAAAAACAGCACCAAGTTGAACAGGGCAGACTGTGAATGCAATGGATCTGTACCAAACAATTAGAATTGATTTATACTTTAATAAATGCTCAAAAACGAACCAACTAATTTAGGTTCAACCTAATAAAAGCATAATAATGTACTCCTTATTCAGCTCCTTAAGCTTGATTCGGAGGGATCTGCAAGCCAGGTTCCAATCTAACAGAATACGACTCATGGAACATGAGGGCCTTGTGGTAAACTGGCTGAGGGCCTGAAGCTCCAGGTTCTAGACCACCCCAGAGTGGACAGTTAAGGATGGCAATCATTAAACAGGCTGACCATCAACCTGCAAACCCTTCCAATACATACCAATGGCAGGTACAGGATAATTCCTGGTCAGCTGAATGATGTAAGAAAAGTTAGAGCCCCTAGCATCACTGTCCGCAAGTTTAAGGTCTCAGTGTTAGGGTCAAAGTGCACACTGATACAGCAGCTGCTTGGTCTTTCTGACAGATTGATAACTCTCCACCACTACAGTTGGTCAGGAAAGTCAGGAATTACCAAGTGGAATCTCAGAGCTCCTAGGACTATCTGCTATTTTTTTAACCACACGGCAGATGAAAACTAACAAAAAGGTAGCAACATATCTAGTCCTTTTGAGGCCATTTACATATTGCTGTACATTGCCATAACTTTGTTTTTAAATTATTAACATCCTGCCTTCATGGGTGAAATAGAGTTGAAATAGACAAATATTCAGCTCATTTCTATGAGAAATAAATACTAACAGATGAATGAGAAGCTGGTGTAGGCCATTCAGCCCCTCTATCCCACTCCACCATTTAATAAGGTCTTGAATGATCTGACTTCACTCTCCTGTCTATCATCAATAACCTTTGATTCTTGCCCAGCAAGGTTGTCAATCAAGAACAATTAAAATTATTCAATGACTCTAAGTATTCTACACTCTGGGCAAGAGTTACAAACGTTCTCAATTCTCAGAGAAAAACCGTCTCATCTCTGCCTTAAATGGGAGACCCCTCATTTCTGAACTGTATGTCTTAGTCTCTCTAAAAATGAGAAACACCCTTTCATCATCTATTCCATCAGGTCCTGTCACAACCTTACCTTTCAATTTGATCATGTCTCAGTCTTCGAAACTCCAATGAATCCAAGTCGTCAAGCCTGCCCTCACAAGATAACCTACTCACTCTAGTCAGCCAAGTGAACCTTCTCTGAACTGCTTCAAACAGATTTACATCCGTTCTTAAATAAAGGAGACCAAAACTCTGCACAGTACTCTATATGTAGCTTCACCAAACTTCTCTACAAATGTAGCAACACATCCTTACTTTTATATTTCATTTCCTTGGCAATAAATATGTTCTGATAGCCTTCCTTGCTGCACATGCAGGCTAATCTTTTTTTTAATCTTTTTTAATTCATGTACCAGGATGGCCAGATCCCTTTGTAATAAAATTCTGCAATTCCTTGACATTTAAACAATACGCATTTTTTTCTATTCTTCCTGTCAAAGTGGACAAATTCATAATTTGTCACATTATACGCCATCTTTCAAATGTTTGAACCACTTATTTACCTATCTTTATCACTCAGTAGACACTATGCCCTCGACACAACTTATTTTCTCTATTTACCTTTCTATCATTAATAAACTTATTTATCAATTTATTTGGACTATTCAACAAAGTAATTTATAGATTGAGATCTCAAAATTGATTTCTGTGGTATGCCACTCATCACACCTTAGAAAAATGACCAATTTATACCCAGCCTATGTTCCCTATTAGCCAACCAATCCTCCACTTCATGTGAATGTTACCCAATACCAGCAGCTTGGGTGGAAATTGTTAAATTTGAGAAGGTGCAGAAAAGATTTACAAGAATGTTGCCAGGGAAGGAGGGTTTGAGCTCTAGCGAGAGGCTGAATAGTCTGGGGCTGTTTTCACTGGAGGCAGAGGCTGAGGGGTGACCTTATAGAGGCTTATAAAATCATGAGGAGCATGGATAGAGTGAATAGCCAAGATCTTTTTCCGAGGGTGGGGGAGTCCAAAAGGTGAGAGGGAAATGATTTTAAAAAGACGTAAGGGGCATTTTTTTTTTACACAGATGGTGGTATATATATGAAATGAACTGCCAAAGGAAGTGGTGGAGGCTTTAAAAGATATCTGGATGAGCATATGAATAGGAGGGGTTTAGAGGCCCAGTGCTGGCAAATGGGATGTCTGGTTGGCGCAGACTGAAGACTTGGTTTCCATGCTGTACTACTTGATAATACAATCAAATTGCATGGTTAGTGAACAAAATGCTGAAAGTTGAAACAAGATCCACAACCCTCAGAGATGCCTATGCTTTCTCCAATTTTGACTGCATGTGCGTTTCTGATTTTAATTGCCCCACCAATGGTGCTGAGATCTCAAGCTCGGGAATACCCTCCCTTGACTTGCTCCATGGCAATGCCTCAATCAGAGACAACATGCAAACCATCAGCATCACGTGGTGCAAATTGTTGTTCCCTTTGAAATTTAGAATCCTTGTATCTGCCCTGTTGAGTGTAAAATGGAAAGTTTCTCTTACATGTCTCTTCCTGAAGTACTACCCAAGTTTGACATATTAACTATTTGTTTTAGAATGCTCCTCAATTTGCTTTGACACACTGAATGGGCTATATAATTTATTGTTATTGTTACAGTACAGACACCTGTTATCTGACTGAGTCTTTATTTTGGAGTTACTCTGGATTTTCCAATGACACAAAAATCTCTGATGTTAAGTTGATGAACGGGGACAAGCCTGACAACTTAAAATGAAGAAGTTAACTCCAAATCTGCAAGTTATGAGAAAATGTATTGATACCTGAAACATGACATTATATTTTGCCAAGAAGGGTGGAGAAGAAGGTACTCCAGGAAGGTGCATATTAACCTGTTGCTTCTACCTCAGACTGATATCCTTCTGCATACATCCCCAAGAGTAACATTTCAGCTCTTAAAATTTATTGAGAGGCTGGTACAATTAAAACAAAACAACCAAGGGAACTGAAAAATTTGAACATGGACTAGCTGTTCCCACAAAACCTGCACTGAAATGTATTTTGGAACTTGCTGTTTGGTTGGTTGACATAGTAGGTTAAGAGCTGAAAATGTGTTGCTGGAACAGCGCAGCAGGTCAGACAGCATCCAGGGAACAGGAGAATCGACGTTCCGGGCATAAGCCCTTCTTCAGGAAGGGCTTATGCCCGAAACGTCGATTCTCCTGTTCCCTGGATGCTGTCTGACCTGCTGCGCTGTTCCAGCAATACACTTTCAGCTCTGATCTCCAGCATCTGCAGACCTCACTTTCTCCTCCATAGTAGGTTAAGAATCAATGGACATAGCTGCTTTATAATATTAAAAACAATTATAAGTTTGTCAACAAGTTGCACTTTTATAACATTTACATATTTGGAACATGCAATAAATTGCATTCTTAGCATCTAGAATGTTCAACTGCCAAAATATATCATCACAGCTAAACTGATATTACTAGACTTCAAATTCCATCTGAAAAGTGGAGCACAAATTTCCAAAGCAGTGTCGAGGGTGTACTGCTGAGAATTTGTCCAAGGTTTTTGTCTGAATTTCAGTGGTGAAATTCCAGGAAGGTAGCCCAGAAGTCCCAAAGATGGCAGGTTATATCTACCAACTTATCCCTTATCCATTTGCAACAAGGAAGGTGCTGTCTATACCAAAACAGCTGACACTCAAAACAGTGTTCAACATTAGAAAGAGTTCTGTAATCAGACAGCATTTGTTGAATAATCCTAATTATTCCCATGATATTGAACAAAAACGCTAAATAAAAGGACCCTCTATCTAAATCACAATCTTAACTGAAGTTAGGTAAAGCACCAATTGTAAAGAAAAGTACACAATTGCATTAGGTGAGCTGTCGGTCAGACAACTGGCTGAAATGTTAGGAATGGCTGAGAATGACTGAAGGGTTAATAAAGAAGGAACTAATTAGAATACAAGGAGAAGCTAGCTTGGAGTGCAAAGCAGACAGCGACAGGTATTTAAAAAGGAAATGACTAAATAAACTGAGTGAAGGTTGGTTCTCTAGAGAATGAGAATAGAGAGTTAGAAGGTGATAACAGGAAACGGCAGATAAAATGAACAAATATTTTGTTTCTGCCTTCACTACAGAGAATATAAAAAAACATTTCAGCATTATCTGTAAACCAGGTGATGGGGGGTTGGTCTTGACCAAATTACAATCATGAGGGAATTGGTACTATGAAAATAGCCTCCAGATCCAGGTGGACTTCATACTTGGGTTTTAAAAGAGGTGCTAATGCAGTAGAACACATTCGGTGTTAATTTTCCATTATTCCCTAGACTCAGGAAAAGGCTCCAATAGATTCGAAACTACTAAATAGAATCCCTCTATTCAAAGAAAGGGAAGCAGAAAACAAGAAACTGTAGATCAGTTAGCCTGACACCTGTCATAAGGCCGGTGTTAGAATCGATCATTGAAGAGATTACATGTGCATCCTTTGAAGAACTCAAGACAATTAGGAGTCAGCATGGTTTTGACATTTGATAAGGTGCCACATCAAAGTTATTACAGAAAACTAAAACTCATGGTCTGTGGCTAACATTGGCACAGAGAGAAGACTGGCTGGCTGGCAGAAAAGAGTGAATGCATAAATCACTCTTTGATTGGCATGATGTGGTGAGTGGAGTTCTGCAGAGATCTTATACCTCTCCCTTTTCCAACTGACATCAAGAACTTAGATGGCAGGAGTGAAGGCACGGAGGCTAAATTCACAGAGAATGCCAAATTAAGTTGGGAAGTATGTTGTGAAGACGTAACGAAATTGCAGACAAATATAAACAGGTTAAGTGAGTGGGCAAAAATCTGTTAAGAGTATAATGTGAGAGAACACAAAGTTGTTCACTTTGACAGGGAAAAAAAAGCAAAGTATTACTGAAACAGAGAACAAGTGCAGAATTCCTAGGTGCAGAAGGCTTGAGTCACAAAACATAAGTGTGCAGTTACAGCAAGTAAATCAAGGCAGCTAATGAAATGTTATCCTTTATTACGAGAGGAATTGAGCATACATGCAAGGATATTATGCTGTAGTTTGATAAGTATTGGCAAGGCCATATCTTGAATACATGTGCAATTTCAATCTCCTTATTTAAGGAAGCACAAAAGTTTACTTGATAGATGCTTGGGATGTCAGAATGCATCTTATGAGGTTAGTTTCGGTAGGATGGGTTTGTTTGACCTGGAGTTCAGATCAGTGGCGGGCTGACTTGGTTGAAGTGTATAAGATCTTGAACGGTCTGAACAAGGTAGACGTGGAAAGGGTATTTCCTCTTATGGGTCAGTCCAAAACTGGGGGATGATGGGGTGCACTGTTCTCAAACAGTGGGCAGTGTTTCAGGACAGAGATGAGGAGAAATCTTTGCTCTCAGAGGGTTGAGAGACTTTGGAACTTTCTGCCTCAGAGGCAGTGAAGGTGATGTCACTGAGTATTTTTAAGACAGAGGTAGACAGAT
This sequence comes from Chiloscyllium plagiosum, assembly GCF_004010195.1. Taxonomy (NCBI): domain Eukaryota; kingdom Metazoa; phylum Chordata; class Chondrichthyes; order Orectolobiformes; family Hemiscylliidae; genus Chiloscyllium; species Chiloscyllium plagiosum. The sequence goes on along the minus strand of NC_057736.1, from coordinate 2,465,674 downwards.
TCTTATTTAGAAGGGGAATCAAGGGTTGTCAGAAGCAGATGGGAATGCAGACTTCAAAACAAAGATCAGCCATGATCTAACTGAATAACATTATAACATAAGAACTAGGAGCAGGAGTAGGCCATCTGGCCCTTCGATCCTGCCCTGCCATCCAATTAGATCATGGCTGATCTTTCCATGGCCTCAGCTCCACTTACCCACCCGCTCACTGTATCCCTTAATTCCTTTAATCTTAAAAAAAAACTTAGCCTAGCATTAAAAACGTTTACTGAAGTAGCGTCAACTACTTCCCTGGGCAAAGAATTCCATAAATTTACAACCCTCTGGGTGAAGAAGTTCCTTCTCAATTCAGGCCTAAATCTATTCCCTCTAATCTTGAGGCTATGCCCTCTTGTCCTAGTTTCACCCGCCAGTGGAAACATCCTCTCTACTTCTGTCTTATCTATTCTCTTCATAATTTAATGCTTTTCTATAAGATTCCCCCTCATTCTTCTGAGCAGGTTTGACAGGCCAAATTCTTATATAATCATGAATGCGCTAAGAATCAGGCAATAAACTACTTTAGGATTGTCAGGGTCTGTGTGGTACACATGTGTACACCAGATGCTACATAATGTAAAGCACAAACTCTTTGCACACAAACATCATGTACACACACTGTGCCTTTTCGTACTCAGCAAACCAGGTGACAGCCTTTTTCTGGTTCATGTATCAATCACAGTCAAATGGCCCAGTTTAAAATCTAAAGAAAGCTCGGCTGTTCACTGTCAGTCATCGAACTGGTGCATCATCAATACCAATGCCTCCACCAATCAGAATCCATTTGCCAACATGTATTCTGTATTCGAGTACATGGGTAGTGCAACAAAAAAAGCTTCAACAAAATATACCTTTATTAGCAGTAGTCAAGTTCTGTACTATAGTGCCAAATGGTTATTGAGGGAGTGCTGCACTGATAGAAACAACAACTGAAATTGCTGGAAAAGCTCAGCAGGTCTGACAGCATCTGTGGAGACAGAAACGGAGTTAACATTTTGGGTCCAGTGACTCTTCCTCAGAACTGGTGGGTCTGAACTGGAGGCAGTCACTGAGGAATGTGTTGTGGCTGTGGAAATGAGTTTTAGCAAATGCCTTTTCAAATAGGGCGGCATGGTGGCTCAGTGGTTAGCACTGCTGCCTCACAGCACCGGGGTCCCAGGTTCGATTCCAACCTTGGGTGACTGTCTGTGTGGAGTTTGCACATTCTCCCCGTGTCTGCGTGGATTTGCTCTGGGTGCTCTGGTTTCCTCCCACAGTCCAAAGATGTGCAGGTCAGGTGAATTGGCAGGTCAGATGAATTGGCCAAGCTAAATTGCTGACAGTGTTAGCTGCATTAGTCAGAGGGAAATGGGTCTGGGCGGGTTAGTCTTCGGAGGGTTGGTGTGGACCTGTTGGGCCGAAGGGCCTGTTTCCACAAATCTAATCTAATCTAATGAAATACCAGGAGTGACAAAATTAATGATGCTGAGCAAGAAAAAAAGATTGGAACAGAAATCCTGTTGGAGAGAGGAGCAGAATTTCTTCAAGGTGAGTGTGCCTGAAAGAGATGTGGCAGTGAGCTAAATACTAAATAAAATCTGAAAGAACTGCAGATGCTGAATTTCAGGAATAAAATCAGTAATTGCCGGAAAAGCTCAGCAGGTCTGGCAGCATCTGTGGAGAGAAATCAAAGTTAAAATTTTGGGTTCAGTGACTTTTCTTCAGAACACTCACTGCACTGTCAGAGTTGCAGACTTTTGGATAATACATTAAACCAAGGGCTGGCCTATCCTCCCTTGTAGATATAAAAAAACCCCAATGAGATTATTTTGAAAAAAAAGCAGGGAATTTCTCACTGATGTCCTGGCAAGTATGTAATTCTCAATCAATAGTCACACATAATAAAAAAAAGTTGTTCATTATCACTTCGCTATGTGTGGGAGTTTGATGTATGCAAATTGTCTGCCACAGTGACTGTATTTCAAAAGTACCTCATTGAATGTAAAGAGCTTTGGGACATCCTGAAGTCATGAACGATGCTACATAAATGCGAGTCTTGCTTTTATATCAGTCAACTGATCTTGTCTTCAAAAAGTCATGCTTCCTTAATACTAAGGGGCTCAGATCTGAATATTTTCTTAAGGTTTATCAACATTACTTTCGTACAAAATGTGCAAAAACCAATTCTTGTTAGAATTACAGATAGTCAAAAACGCAACACTCGAGTACCAAAAAAATACAGTCAAAAAACTGCAGATGGGAGAATTCCCAGTAAGCTCGCAGAATATCCAACTGATAGAAACATCTAACGAAGCAAGCATAATTTGTAGGCAGTATTTATTTGTCGAATTTAAAGCTAAAGAATATGTACAATTATCCTGATCACAATTAGTAATATGAATATGTCACTGTTGGGGAAATGGAACACATCTTATTTGACACCCAACAACCGCTCTCAGTCGAGTTACAGTGGGTATTTGAGGAACAGAAAGCTAATCGTTCATCTACCCCAGTAACGTGTTTTAACACCAAAGCCCTCAGCACTTCACCCCAGCCACCATCCCCAACCTTTAACCCAATATGACAGCACTCTCTCAAAATATTCATCCATAAGGTCTCTGACTGATTTTGTATAATTTTGGCTGCAAAGAGCCCTTGCTTAATGTTGTTAAATGGTTCTTGGAAAATGCAACATTATAAAAATAGCGCATCGAGAGCTCCTAACCTTCTCCCAGAATTGCCTGCTCCACACCTTATCCAAGACCTAGCTCTCACAAAATCAGCACCGTTCTCCTGCAGGAGTGTACAGGCATACACAAACAGGAGCACAAAACAGCAAAAATACATTCTGCAAATACAGGGTTCAACTGGAAAGATAACACGAAGCAACGATGTGTGTGACCATGATTTGTAAAGTGTTCCTGTACTTTTACAGAATAATATAACAGTGAGGGAGGCCACTCCACCCATCACACCTGTGCCAGCTCTTTGAAAGAGCTTATTCTTTATCACATTATTCTGATCCTTTTGCCCCAAAAGCAGTGTGAACCGTTTCTCTTCAAACATTTATCCAAATGTCTTCTTGAAAGTTAGTGTTGAATCATCTTCCACCACCCTTTCAGACAGTGCATTCCAGATTGCAACAACTCACCACATAAACAAGTTGTCCTCATCTTCCTTGCTCGCTTTTTATTCTAGAACTGGAGTCATTAAGTTTCTTAATAAATCAACTCCTCTTCGACCTTCACAAAATCCTGAAGTGGATTATCCAATAAGAATTTGGATAGGCTCATCTAAGCTCTTTTCATTTGTGTTCTTACTGCCTATTTCATAGAATCACAGAATCCACAGGCCATTCAGCCCATCAAGTTCACACTGTCTCTTCGAAGAGCATCATACCCAGATCATATCTTTACCCCACTCCTGTTACACTGCATGGCTAATGTATCTAACCTACACATCCCTGAACACTATGGACAACTGCAGCATGGCCAATTCACCTAACCTGCACACTTTTGAACAACGGGAGGAATCTAGAGCACCTAGCAGAAACTCACGCAGACACAGGGAGAACGTGCAAACTTCACACGGATTGAGGCAGGAATCACAACTGAGTCCCTGGCGACAGTGCTAACCATTGAGCCACCATGCCACCAATTTACTTCCCACTTGTACCCAGATCCCAGGAAGGAAAGGACACTATGTGAATCCAGTCACCAGAGAACATATGAAAACAAAACATTTAGTGTAATGCATGGAAACACACAATTGCAAACATGACACAAGAATTTAGGATTTACAAACATTTCAGCTCCCTGAATATCAATACTGAAATCGCTCACATTTTCACCCTTGCCTACATCATGAAACAACAGGAAAGAAGTCCCAGTCTTGCCTTATAACTCAAACCTTCCAGTCTCTGTAACATTCTCATAAACCTTTTTTGCATACTCTCCAATTAAATAATATCCTTTCTATAGCAGGGCGAGCAGAATTGTACACAATACTCCACATGGCCTTACCAATGTCTTATACAGCTGTAACATAACATCCTAACTCCTGTACTCAATGCTCTGACCGATGAAGACAAGCATGCCGAACACAGTCTTCACCACCCTGTCTACCTGCGACTCCACTTTCAGGGAAGATTTAAAAGGGGCTAAGTTTTCACACATAGAGTGGTGCATACATAGAATGAGCTGCCAGAGGAAGTGGTCGAGGCAAGTACAATTACATTTAAGAGACATTTGGTCAGATACATGGTTAGGAAAGTTTTAGATAGTTATGGGCCAAACACCAGGCAAATGGGACTAATTCATTTAAGAAACCTAGTCAGCATTGACAAGTTAGGTCGAAGGCAGTGTTTCCTTCTGTATGACTCTATAATCCACCTGCCTCCACTTAAAAAATATTCACTGACCAGCTTCCACCACCTTAAAAGGCAGAGAGTTCGAAAGCTGCACAATCCTGAAAGACCATGTTTCCCCTCAGTTCTGTCCTGAAGAGCCAGCCCCCTAACTCTCAGTTCTCCCATTAGAGTGAGTATCCTTTACACATGAGCCATATTTCTTCATGGCTTGACAGAGTATTTTGGCATTTTTCTCAAAACAAGGCTTGGCTAACTGAACTAATCACCATTGTTGGCATCAACGTCTGCTTGTTCTTTCAAGCAGCGGCCAAATGAGAATTAAATTCAAGGTGATTTGTCTGAGGCTCCAGTGTGCAATGTCATGGCACACTGTCCTAAGACCAGAACTTGTAGGAAAATACAACAAGATTCCTGGGTGAAACGTCACCGTTTATAAAATTTTGTTCCACATTGTGAATAAAAGTATCAGCTTAAAATTTTTAGTTTACATTTGGAAATCCAACTTCTAACTAGTCACAGTGGCACAGTGGTTAGCACTGCTGTCTCACAGCACCAGAGACGGGGTTCAATTCCAGCCTCGGGCAACTGTCTGTGTGGAGTTTGCACATTCTCCCCGTGTCTGCGTGAGTTTCCTCCGGGTGCTCCGGTTTCCTCCCACAGTCACAAAGATGTGCAGGTCAGGTGAATTGGCCATGCTAAATTGCCCGTAGTGTTAGGTGAAGGGGTAAATGTAGGGGAATGGGTCTGGGTGGGTGGCTCTTCGGAGGGTCGGTGTGGACCTGTTGGGTCGAAGGGCCTGTTTCCACGCTGTAAGTAATCTAATCTAATCTAGATTTCACTCAGGTCTGTTAATTTCTTAAATGTTCATTAAATTTGCATCGGCACCTAACATGTTAAAGTGCTATAAAATAAAATTGCTCTTGTTGCATCACCCAATCACTAATTCTTTATTAAACTCATTACTGGTTGTTGCCAACCTAGTGTAATGGAAAGTGGACACCTGGCCCTTCATTTATTTTTCTCAAAATGAAACAGAATGAAGGTAACAGAGACATGGTGGAGTAACTTGAATAGGGTAAAGCTCCCTTTCAAACACAGAATCAAGCTCTACTTTCAACCTTCTCTCTTTTGGTGAAAAGATGATGAACCATGAACAGATGGTAAGAACAGTTTTCAATCCAGTACTTTTACTTGACACCCAAGCATCACAACTGGAGCCATTTTTACTGAGAAACCTGCCCACAGTGAAGTCAGCTGGCCAAGTAAGATGACAACGCAATGTTGCATACGGACAGAGCCAACAAATCACACATGAAACCAACTTATTGGGCAACTCATCAACATTTATATAAAAGTCTCAAAATGTCCTAAAGTACTTCAGGGGAGGCTTATCAAATAAAATCAATACTAATCCAAAACAGACAATATTAAGGCCAAGAAGGTCTTTGAAGAGGTAGAATTTAAGGAGTATTACAATGAAAAATAGCAAGGTAGTGAGGCAGGGACCTCACAGCTTAGGGTTTTGTGTCAGAAAGCACAGGAGGAATGATAAAAACCACACTGAATACCACTCACACCATTTGTGCTATCTTTTGACACTCTTAATAACCTGAAATTGTCTTGCCATTATCTCCACCTATAAATTCTGTGCCTGTACACTTCCTTCCACTTCATGTGACAAAGGGGCAGTGCTCTAAAAGCTTGTGATTTCAAGTAAACCTGTTGGACTATAACCTGGTGTCATTTGACTTCTGACTTTGTCCACCCCAATCCAACACTGGCACCTCCACATCACTGAATAAGAGGCTGAAGGTGGAGGAACCCAGAAATCTTAACTGATAGGGCTGAGGGACAGTACAGAAATAGCAAGGGCTCTGTCCTTGGAACAATATAAAGACAAGGATGGAGATTTTAAAATTGAGCCACTGTCTATCAAAATGGATCAATTTTTAAAATGTGTTCAATTCCTGCTTAAACTTGGTCAAAATCTGAAATTTAACTGCAGTCTATGGTTGTGTATACTACCTTTCAAATTCTTCACCATAACGGTGAATTGTTCAATTAGGTTTTTTTATATATACACACACTTACATTATGGCTCATAGTTTCACATCATGTTTTATCCACAAATGTGCTTATTCCCTCTTTTGCAAAATTGCTCCCTTTTGAAGTTGAGAGACCTGGACTGGTCAAGTCTAAACTGACAATTGCACGGATGTGGGTCTCAACAGCAAGTGAGGTGAAGCATCGACAGAGATTGGTGGTGTCCCAGGAGTCACTGTATTCAAAAATACAATGTCACCTTGATGTTCTTTTGGAAGCTGAACTCGTCAATCTGTTCCCCACTTTGGGTCCCAGAACAACCTTTACCGAACTTATCTTTGACACAAATTGTGAAATCTGGGCTCAGTTCAAATCTGATGAACTGATGAACACGCTTACTGTTCTTTGAATCAACGCATTGTTGAGTCACTCAATGAGTCAGTTGTATTTTCTGAGGGGAAAGCCTGGAGAATTAGTTTTCACTGCATTACTTAACATTTTTATAAATCAATAGTTGAGAAACAGCAAAGAGTAAATGAACACGATAATTTTACTGAAACATTGTGTCTGAATGAAGTACAGGCTGATTAGAGTTCTTTTCTCTGCACACTTGGTAAATGTGATAGAATTGTGCAGTCCGAGCCCCATTTCTCATAGATATCAACTGACAGCAGGAATTGGCTCAGGAGTTGCTACGCTATTCCTACCTTATTTTGAAAGTAAAACCATATTTATCCTTCAACAGCATCTCTCAAACCTGTACCTCTACCATCTACCATTTGGGGCAGCACAGTGGCTCAGTGGTTAGCACTGCTACCTCTGCACCAGGGACCCGGGTTCAATTCCAGCCTCTGGCAACTGTCTGTGTGGAGTTTGCACATTCTCCCCGTGTCTGTGTGGGTTTCCTTTTGGTGTTCCGGTTTCCTCCCACAGTCCAAAGATGTGAAGGTTAGGTAGATTGGCAATGCTAAATCGCCCATAGTGCCCAGGAGGGATGTGTCGGCTAGATGGATAAGCCATGGGAAGTGCACGGTTAGAGGGATAGGGTAGGGGAGTGGGTCTGGATGGAATGTTCTTCTGAGGGTGGGTGCAGACTCAACAGCGGAACAGCCTGTTCTGCACTGTTGGAATTCTGTGCTCTAGAACGACAAAGAATGAGAACACCACCCACCTGCAAGTTCCCTTCCCAACTACAGACCACCCTGAGAGAGAACTAGACTGTCATTTTGTTATGGTCACTAGGTCAAAATTTCTGAACACTCTCCCCAGTAGCAGTGTGAACATGTCTACCATCCAGGGCTGCAGCTTGTTCTTTTCATAGTAAAATTAGACTATAGACTTTCAACTTCCATCATCTGGTTTTAAAACTTGGAACAGGTCACATTGACTTAATATCGTCATGATTCGGAGATGCCGGTGTTGGACTGGGGTGTACAAAGTTAAAAATCACACAACACCAGGTTATAGTCCAACAGGTTTAATTGGAAGCACACTAGCTTTCGGAGCGACGCTCCTTCATCAGGTGATTGTCACTCCGAAAGCCAGTGTGCTTCCAATTAAACCTGTTGGACTATAACCTGGTGTTGTGTGATTTTTAACTTAATATCGTCACAGTGATCACTTGACCACAGATCAAGCCTATTCACGAAACTATCAATAAACACAGACTTGTCACATTGTTGGACAATGCAGATGGAATTCCATCTGCTTACACTGAAATGAACATGTCGTAAAATGACTGAAACTAGTCAGTCAATGAGATCAGAATCTTCTGTTTGATTTTTGCATTTCTGAAGTTTCACACATTGGGATGAAAGCTGTGTTCAGACTATCCAGCCCGGGGAAAACAAGTAAGCCAGACATGGGAATACAAAGAGGAAATATACTTCAGACATCAGCTTTCTATTCTTCCCAGAAGCTACCATTCATCCCCCACTAACAACAGAACTGGGAGCTTTCTCTTTTTTTTCTCTCTCTGCTTCTCAGAAAACAATGTCGAGTAGAAAGCAAACAAAAGAAACATCTATTCACCAAAATCTTGGATAATTAAAAAATCTGCTACTCCAGTGGATACAAGTCATCAATTAAATAACCATGGTCTCAGGTTTAAATGTAATATCTCACTGACTCAATGACGCTTGACACTGCATTCTAATCTTCCTTTTTGTACTAGATGCTTTCCCCTTTCCAAATTTTATACCTGAGTTTGCATGAGTGATGTTACGTTTTTCTCAGGGTTAGTAAATAGTAAAATTCATCTATCACCCAAGAAAATCTGTATGGGTTCCTGAGCTGGGAACAATGTTTTCAATTGAATTATGATGTAAAAGGTAAAGTTGCCCCAGAAGGTAAACTCCAGCACCCGATAATAGGGCTGTGCTTTCATTAGAGAGAGGGAGGACTGGTGATGGTCCTCATACCTCAGGTGAAGGGAGAGCTCTTCAAGGAAACCTCAGCTGGTATGGGAATTGAACCCATGCTGTCGGTGTTACTCTGCATCACAAAACAGCCGTCCAGCCAACTAAGCTAACATGCTTAAAAACAATTTGAAATCTTTGTTGCAGCCAACCAAAGGATTTGAAAGAGGAGAGCCAATCAGAATTCCTGCTAAATATATGTTCTTTTGTGCAGATCTCCACAGTGATTGCAGAACAGTGATTCTGGAACCAAAAGGTGTTAGCAAGCTGATCACTGTGCATGGATCTTCAGAGCAGCTGCATGCAATATTTACTGAGAATGGTGGAGCCAATTTCCTCCTCTTCATCTGGTCATAACAAGCAGTTCCAGGCAGTTCATCACCGCCTTCTCCAGGGCAAGCAGGCTTACTCAAACAAAAAGCTAGCTGAACCAGTAATAACTACATCCCATGTACAAATAAAAAAAAATACTGATATGGGAAGTGAAGATTTACACTAACAGAATAAGGAGTTTTCAGTTGATGAATTAAGAAAGAGATAGCACGGAACAAGACAGACCATTTGGTCTAATACGTCCTGCTTGCTTTCCTAGACTATTTGCAACCTATGGGATGTTGGAGGACATCCAAACTATCTAACTCAGCTGGGAGAGATTTATCATGTTGTTGGACATTCAAGTGGGAATGTCATCTGCCGACAGAATTACAACACCTAGTGCAGTAGAGTTTCGTGAGATTAGCAAAACAGTATCGATCTTTAACACAAGTAAATGTCTGATAGATAACATAGATAATTGGATGCTATCAACATCTCTGGACTCTCAGTGTAGTTGTAAACTGACAGAATACTCTTCACTTAATATTATGTGAACATTGACATTACCTGGAGATACTCCTACATTGTTACTGTGTGGGGAACTGTGTAACTACCCTCTGTTGACACCTCCTTAAAGCAACCTGCCACATGACCATGATGCCATGAGATATGAGCTTTGCAAAACTGCAACTTTGCATAACAGACCTCCTTATACATACAATGTGGGAGAGGGGAGATCATCTTATGGTGAGGGGTCTTATTTACGATGCTCATGTGACATAACTAACATGAGTGAAATAACACAAACGTCAAGATGTGGAGAGAAGCTTCTGTAACCAATGAAAAGGGGCGAGGTGTTGGTGTATTGTAACGTCACTGAACCAGTAATCCAGAACCTTAACTTAATGTTCTGGGGCATGGGTTCAAATTCCACCAAGGCAAATGATGAAATTTAAATTCAGTAAAATCTTTCATTAAAATTCGAATGATGGCCATGTAACCATTGCCAATTGTCATGTTTAAAAAACAAAACTGCTTGGTTCAAAAAATAATTAGCCATTGTCATCTGGTTTGGTCTCCATGTGACTCCAGACCCTACCCTCTGAACTGTCCTAGCAAGACAATCAATCAGAGTCTGACAATCAATACCAGTCACACCAGCAATACCTACATCCCATGCAAGAAAAACATGCTCAGAAGGAGGATATATGGGCGTACATGTCTGAATGATGTTATTTTCTTATATTCTTTCAACAGAAAGTAAACGGCAAAGAACCTGAAGGATTCACAGTAACATTCTTGAGTCTTGTTGAAGCAAAGGTATACTGGCCAGGGGAAAGCAGGCCACCGAAGGTTCACTCAGTTGATTTCAGGTACAGTGGGACTGTCTTGTATGGAAAGGTTGAGTAGGTTGGGCATGTACTCACTGGAGTTCAGAAGAATGTGAAGTAACCCTAATGATGACAAATGCAGACAGGTTATTTCTTCTGTGGGAGTGTCCAGGACAACAGGGCATAGCCTCAGAATAAGGAGTCGCTCATCTCAAATAAAATAAGGAGGGCTTTTTTCTGAGGGTGGTGAATCTGTGGGATTCTTTTATGTAGAGGGCAGCCGAGGCTGGTTCATTCAGCAAATTCAAGGCTGAGATAGACAGATTGTCAGTGAGTGAATCAAGGGTTATAGCAGAAGGGCAGGAAAGAGGAGTTGAGGATGATCAGATCAGCCATGAGCTCACTGAATGGGGAGTGGATTTGATGGACCAAATGACCTACTTCTGCAACTACTTTCTATAGTCTAGTCCGCTGTTTAATGGCGAGATAAGTTGCCTATTAGCTCAACCCTACCAGAAGCTGATGATATTAGGAGACTTTTCTCTTAAAAGAAAACTAACTTTTAACTTGAAATTTTTTAATGGATAATAGAAACTGCCAATGGAGTTACTCTATTCCTTTCACCAACAAATGTAACATGATTGCTTCAACGACAGATGGCACAAGGCGTTTTCTGGCTGGTGGCTTTTTGAATGACTCAACTGTAGCCTTGGAGTCACAGAAAGCTGAGCATAGTCCGTGCATTTTACAGTTGGCTTTGAAGGTGCAAGTGAGTTCCTGCTAATACCAAATATAGCCATCTCAACTTAACAGAAGGAACACTACAAACATCCTGGAGGCAAAAGGACCATTCAGGCCATCAAACCATTCCACCAGCACATTTCCCATTATAGCACACAGCAACATTTTGCATGTTTGTCCCAATGTACTGAACTGAAATGCATTTTGCTGTAACTTATGAATATTACAGAAAGAGAATGAATTCACATCAGAACCACTCTGAGCATGCCACACACACACACACGAGTCACTCTGCAACACATACCAATGTTCCATTGCTACTAATGTAACAGAAGTATACCATATGAAGTACGCCATTTAAATCGTTTCTTTCATTGCAACCTAGTTTCCGAATAGCTCCCAAAAAGTCACAATAAATGAAAAACATCACAAAACATCAGACAATATTGTAATTTCGGGTTGCTGGCGGCTATCCTGAGTCTGCAACCGATGTCAAATTGAAAAGTGCATTGAAATTGGGCACTTTTGTGTATATTCTGTAAAATTGTATAACTGTAGGCCGTGGTGAAAAGAAGTTGAGTTTACAAGACACCATACAAGAGAATTCCAACACCCTCAGTAAAGAATACAGACCTGGACCCAAAGAAGGAATTCTACTTTACCCACTGTATCATGCCCCTGGATTACTTTCAAGAATCGGTAAAAGTCAATCTTCGACAGTCTGATGCTTTGCAGAAACAAAGCTGCACGGTTACATATGTAGCATTTTTTGTGATCATTGTAAAGTTGTGAAGACATACTGTTCATTAAACATGTCCTTAAAGGAGCCAAAAAACTCAGAAAAAGAGAAATCTCTATGTCTTCAGATTTAGCCACTTACCCTTGTTTCTTTCTGTTTCATGAAATGTAACATGCACCAACACACTCAATATTAATCATGCCTAACATAGAGAGACTGAGGTTCACTGTACCCTGAACTTTAGCTCAACGCGCTGAATATTCAACAGGATGAACTGCATTTGAGCTCAAACACTAGTTTGCAAGATTTCCTCCCACCACCCGTTTTTCATGCCACTCCCCCTTCCTCATGGCAAAATAGTGGGGCAACCAGGAATTTGATTTAGTTTTATAATTTTTGACCACATGAAGATTTCAACATGAATTATAGATAGCTTAATGTCAGAAACAACTTAATATTGAGTGGACGAGAAACAACTTGTTAAATCTACAGCAAATTAATCTGGAAAATATTTATCAGCCATTTTTAGGATAAATTTACTGTAAAACTCTCTCCACTGTATGGAAAGTGTGACACAGCCTGCTGTCGAATATTGTACACGATGGAGCAAACTTGCCCAGTCTGAGTCAACGTTTTTTTTTTGCAAGATGTCACTATAAATTAAAGAGAAACATGGGATGGAGAACCACTTTGTTAACACTCAAGTTTTAAATATAAACAGAGCGCGCATTTCAGAAACCTTCCCCACCTCAGGACCAGATTTTTTGGCTTATGATCTGCAGGAAATTCCTAATGATCTTCATCATGTGCTCTGAAAAAAAAAGCCCTTCCTGCCTAGTCTACCCTAAAGGACATATGCTGAACATTCTGCACACATTGAGTCTCTTTGCTTCCCTTCAAAATCCTTCATAAATTCCCTCAAAACAGAGAGCCCAGTGATGAAGGGCTGAACACGGTCATAAATGACTACCTCTGCAGGTATCAGTTTTGTTCAGGAAGCCTTTATATTTTTATTACACCAGGTTGTCGTTTAAAGATTTGAACATCGTCCATGTTTGCTGGTTTTTCCTTGGCGAAAAGCCAGGCTGCTAAGCTGTCAGCTTCCTGCTGTGTCTGAATCACGTGACAGGGAATGCAACCACAGTAACACCCAAAATACTTGCTGCTCAATGCTGTTCAGTCTAACAATTCTTCTAACTGCTGAGCAGTGTATGATACTTGGTTTACATTCAGTTAAGTATAGACATGAAATGTTTCAACACAACAATTCCTTACGATTTTTGTGTATGTGCAGCCACATTTAGCAAATCAAGAACAAACTGTCATTAGTGTGGCCTCATCAAAGACACAAAATCTGATTGATCCTGGCCAGAAATAGATGTGTTCCACCCACATCAGCAACCCACGCCCTCCCTCGCAAATTGTGTACAGTTCATTCACAGTGAAATGTTTGATTCAATCTACTATAAAGTCCTGCAAAAAGCTACGATAAAACAAAAGATCCCAAGACTGGGAACACTGTCGACTGCAGGCAGCAGGTATCGCCCACACAGCTTCCAATCCTGTCCTTTGTTATTGTCACTGGTTAAAGACTAGCATGCCACAGGCAACAGTTATTGCCTAGTACCTGGTTAGATCATTTTCTGTATGCGAGACAAGACAGGAAGTATTGACATGGGGAGGAGGAGGGGGGAGCATCACAGCTAAATCTGATCTGTCAACTAACACGCATACATGTGCACACACGGGGAGAGAGAGAGAGAGAGAGAGGCAGATGACGACTTGCGTCTACATACTCACACACTGCAGAGGGAGGATGCTTGCTGACATTTCAGAACTGACACCTATTGCTGCAGGGAGGGGGGGGGTGTGTGAGGAGGTAGGAGGAGTGAGGGTGTGTGTGTGTGAGAGAGAGAGAGGCGGAGAGAGAGAAAGACAGAGAGAGCGGGAGAAAGAGAGAGCGCCCCCAGCAAAGTTTACACCACAGCCATAATGTGCTGCAGATGGGCTAAATTATTTAACAGCACACTATCTACAAGATGCAATGCAGAATTTACCAAAGATCCTCAGACAGCATCTTCCAAACCCATGACCACTTCCATCTAGAAGGACAAGGGCAGTAGATACATGGGCAAACCACTCACTGCAAGATCCCCTCCGAGCCACTCACCATCCCAACTTGGAAATATATCACCATTCCTTCAGTGTCACTGGACTGAAATCCTGGCATTCTCCCCCTAACAGCACTGTGGGTCAGCCTACTGCACGTGGACTGCAGCTGTTCAAACAAAAAAGGTTCACCACCAACTTCTCAAGGGGCAACTAGAAACAGAAAATAAATGCTGGTCCAGCCAGTGATGCCCACATCCCAGAAATAAAAGGAAAAATGGGAACTCCACCACCTCCTCTCCAGCCAAGGTCCTCCCTCAGGAGCTGCTGATCAACATGAAGACGGCTTGAACTATCCCAGGAGGGCGACAGCAGGGGGCGCTGCTGGCTGTGCAGGAAGAGACTCGAAGAGGACCATGACTGACCCCAAAAGCTGGGGTTTTAAATGAGGAAGGACTCTCGGTTTCAGGGAGGGGGGCTGTTATCTTTTGGGAGGGGATGGTACACCTGATGAGCTTAGGGTACAATCCCCATGAATCTGGTGACCCCTTCCTTCCATGTAGATGTTTAAAAACATCTGTCCGCTCCTTTCCGATTCCTCATGTTGGCCATATTTTGGTGTCATTACTTTAGTCAGTCAAACTTTTAACAAATTCAAATGACCCTTACTTACTTACTTACATCTCTCTCTGGACAGAAGATGTGATTGATGTGATTTTCAAATTCATAAGCAGGCTTTTCATGAGATAGCTTGTAAAGGGAACACAAACATGAGGGCATGGATTTTAAAGTGATTTACAAACAAAGCAAGGACAACACGAGGAGAAATTTGTTGACACAGCAGGTAGATCGGGTTAGTGGCTCAGTTAGCTGGATGCCAACAGCATGGGTTCAAATCCCACACTAGCTGAGGTTACCAAAAAGAATTGTCCTTCTCAACCTCGTTCCTCGCCTGAAGTGTGGTGACCCTTACCATCCCTTGTGTCTCTCTCTAATGAGACTGGGACTATGGCAAAGAAACAAAATGTGGGTTATGTAATGCACAGCCTAGGACCATGGAAGAGGTAGGTCCAATTGAGGCAAGAGCATGCTGAATGCTTACTTAGTCAGAAATAGCGTGCTGGGATGGGCGGGGCAGGTTGGGGGGAGGCTAGAGATTGGCTTAGAAAACAGGCATGATGGGCCAAATGGCATCTTTCTACACTGTAACAATTCGGTGATTATGGGCTAGCTACTGATTTCCTACCTGCATGGGGGCGTGAGTGGGGACTGAGTAGGTTACTAGGTGGCATGGTAGCTCAGTGATTAGCATAGAACATAGAAAAATACAGCGCAGTACAGGCCCTTTGGCCCTCAATATTGCACCGATCCAAGCCCACCTAACCTACACTAGCCCACTATCCTCCATATGCCTATCCAATGCCCGTTTAAATGCCCATAAAGAGGGAGAGCTGGAAATGTGTTGCTTGAAAAGCGCAGCAGGTCAGGCAGCATCCAGGGAACAGGAGAATCGACGTTTCGGGCATAAGCCCTTCTTCAGGAAAGAAGGCTTATGCCCGAAACGTCGATTCTCCTGTTCCCTGGATGCTGCCTGACCTGCTGCGCTTTTCCAGCAACACATTTCCAGCTCTGATCTCCAGCATCTGCAG
>NC_057736.1:2440756-2447740 GCF_004010195.1 Chiloscyllium plagiosum | reverse complement strand
TGCGCCCTTCTCTTGAAGCCTACTTTTCCAAGCCACGCATCCTAAGTCATGCCTCACTGCATCATAATTTCCCTGCCCCCAGCTATAACTCTTGCTCTGCAGTGCACACTTATCCCTCTCCATCACTAGAGTAAAAGTCACTGAATTGTGGTCACTGTCCCCAAAGTGCTCACCTACCTCCAATTCTAACACCTGGCCTGGTTCGTTACCCAGAACCAAATCCAGTATGGCCTCACCTCTTGTTGGCCTGTCTACATATTGTGTCAGGAAACCCTCCTGCACACATTGGACAAACACCGACCCGTCTAACGAACTCGAGCTATAGCTTTCCCAGTCAATATCAGGAAAGTTAAAGACCCCATAATAACCACTGCTGCATCACAGCACCAAGGATCCAGGTTCAATTCCAACTTGGTTAACTGTGTAGGGTCTGCATACTCCTCCCAGTCTCTGCTCTAGTTTTCTCCCATGGTCCAAAGATCTGCAGATTGTGGGCAGGGCTGGGGGTGGGACGCTCTTAGGAGGGTCAGTGTGGACTTGATGGGCCAAATGACTTGTTCCCATGCCAATGGAATTGCATTTGACATGCATAACATCAGCACCTGACCTCCCCCCCCACCCCCCCTCGCCCCCCACCGCACACAAACAAACACACCCAGCAGGGGTATGTAATATCAAGCCCCTGGATTGGTGTTTCCTTTGGTCCTCTGCATATGGTAAGTCTGAATTTCCCACTCCAACCACTGCCCTGCCCAAAAACAGTGAACACAGCACAGCCCAAGAATTGAATTTAAAATCTTCTTGGTCTTTGCCAAGTCATATGCAGGAAATCTGCTTTTAATTGTTCTGTATTATATACATATATACTATAAGAGGGCATAATTATTGTTCCAGAAAAATCGCAACCACAAAATGATATTTTTGTCCATGTCAAACATTGATGAGTTTTGCAAAATGTGGAATTTAATATTAATGTAAATTGAGGGGGTCTCACTAATTCATAAGCTCAACGGATATTCAGGGGGCTGGGGGAAATGAAAAAGAGACACAGTCAAATGGATTCTGATAAGTTGTACATTATTTCATAATTACAACATCTGATATGTTAATACATGAAAGACACATGGAATGTTTCGGATTTTTTATTTACTATTCTAACGTGGTTACTGTCCTGTATTCTTTCCCAGGGCATGGGCATCACTAGTTCAGCCAGTACTTACTGCCCATCCTTAATTGCCATCTGAACAATTGTAAGTAAACCAGTTTGCCGAGAGTCTGGAATCACATGGAGGCCAGACCAGATGAGGACCCAGTGGTCACCATTAGGCTAATCTTTAACGCCTGATTTTTATTTAATTCAAAGTTCACCATCCACAATAACAGGATTCAAGCTCATGTTGCCAGAACATTAACATGGGGTTCCACATTACTCATCCTGTGACTTCACCTTAAACACAGATCAGAGTGGTGCTGAAAAAGCACAGCAGGTCAGGCAGCATCTAGGAGCAGGAAAATGGACGTTTCAGGGAAAAGCCCTTCATCAGGAATAGAGGGTTAGAAGGTGGCATCCTATGAGCGATCCCGTTTTTGTATTTATTGAGAATATTTCAAAAACATGGCTATCTGTGGAGCAGATTGTTACAATAACTGTGGTGTTCTCCTTCCAAACCAGAGCATAAATACCATGACCAGAGATCACAATGGTCTCACAAGGTGTGCTCCACTCCGACAGCATCAAAACAGTATTAGCAACAGAGCGGACGCTGACTGATGAGGATGAATGCAGTGTGCAAAGTCAATATGCCTTATTTCTTCTGTTAACAACAAATCAAAATTACAGTTTTTAATAAGCTCCTAATTGAAGGCACAACTACAAACTTAATAGTGATAACTTCTTTATCCTTTATTTTTCTCAAATTCTTTTCCAAAGCGTTTTTCATTCCATTCACCCCACCCAATCCTTTACCCCCTGTCCCAAGTCCACCCTCACACGGTGCTCCTCCCCAGACTACCACGTTTTCATCCTCCATTAACAGTAGAAGCAGTTAGCTATCCATTACAGGGCTGGAATGTAGTAAACTTTACAATGCTGCAAGCACAAGGTTTCCATTACCACCAGCATGGTAAACAGAGCAGCCAAGGAAATAAAACCACCTGGTTCTGTTCAGGGAATGCTTAGTATCCTGAATGTGTGTGCCAAGACAGCCTTCAGAAAGCACAGAGTGATAAAGCCAAAACCCAACATTTTACTGTTTCCAACCAATGGTATTTCATTTACTCTGCAGTTCCCTTTGACAGGATAGAGTATCTGTTTTGCTAATAGGCAGTTTTTTTTTTAAAAGAAGCAAATGGACTGTAGATGAATTAAGAACATGAATTAACAAATATACTTTTACTCTGTCATCTTGTTCCACATTTCAATTACTTTGCTTTAAGAGACTAAAGCTCAGTGCCCCATTAAAGCAACAAAACATGCTGCATTAAACATTTCTGCTCAGCAGGATTAACATGACCTCAACAGATCCATCCATAGATGTGAATTAGATTGAAGTGCATAAGATTTTTTAAGGAACCAATGTTCCAGGCTGCGCTGCCTACACTTATTACAAGACAAACAGATGGTTTCTTCCAATGGAGATGTTGTCACTAAACGAGTGATTATGAAGTTTCCTCTCAGTCCACATTGGTAAGGTGATAGTGAAGTTCCTTCAAAGTCAATTTGAAGAATGCACAGTTTGCATATTCATGTCACTGACCATCAATCTGTCAATGATGGAGAACCCCAATTCAAGGATCACAGGTTAGTCTGCATTGCAGCTGTAGGTTACTGTTGCATGTGAGCAGACAGAAATGGATTTAAAAAGCCAAAAACGAAAATACAAACCACACTTGGTGTTTTCTATGTCGCATTTCAAATATCAGATAAGGAACACCAGCCTTCGTACCTATCACCAACTGGCAGGCTTTTGCTAGACAACATTACCGGTTGCTTTGAAAACATGATAAGATGCTGCCCCAAATAAAGAAGATAACATGGACTATGCTGAACTGCACTGTAACTCAGGAAGCTTCTCATTTCACCCAGAGTGGATAAATATGTCACGCACATTGACCAGTAACAAAACCAGCTTACAACTAGCTTTCTAATGAGGTTGAAAACAAATTCAGTGAATAAACAAAGTTATGGATGCTAGAAATCTGAAATAAGAACAAATGGTACTGCAGATCGAGAACCATAAATGCTTATAAAAGGGAACAACGCATTAACAAGACCATGCCTCTGGTCTGAACAACAGGAATTCCCTAGATATTTGTGTTTTAAAATCAATCCAATCAGAGATGTGTGACTCACCTCTACAGCAGGTGAGACTTGAAGCTGTGCCACCTGGTCCAGAGGTATGGACACTACCACTGTATCCCAAGCACCCTCAAGTTATCTGCATAATGTGATAACTGAGTTGTTTAAATGAAAGTCAAGTCAGCAGATTCAGATTAACTGGGTACAGAAGGAGACCAAGCAGCACTGGCAACGTCTGTTCTGCCATTCCTTAACTTAATATTCCTTAACTTCCCAACAAAACAAAACGTTAACCTCTTTTTTTCAGTGCAAACTGAGGACTTGTAGGAGCAAGTTCATTTTCACAGTGATCAGCACACCTTCCATCAATGGTGTGATGGTGAAATTCCTATAATTATTTAAGTGGATGATGCAACATGGGGAAGTTTCGATTGGACAAGTTATTGCTTACAAGGTGTCAAACACTGGTCATTAAATGAAACTATTTTGTTCATGAGTCATTAAATCTTTAGGTTCTTCAGATTTTCATGTTTGCTAAATCTCAGAAGATTCCAGAATAAGTCAGTAGTCTGTGATTCACTGACAAAGCTAAGGTTGAGCTTTGATTACCATCTAATTTTTTTTTTTAAGTCCTGAGGTCTGACTTTAATTCAGTTGACAAAGAAGCAACATTTTGTAAGCTTGGTTAGTGAGCCAGGTCAGTATGTTATGGTCAAGCTCACAATACATTTTCAAAGATTTATTACAGATTGCTAAGGTCATTATGTGAAAACCCACTACATGGAGACTGAGAACTAATTTCAGTGTAAAACACCATTCAGGAAGAGGTACGAGATAGACTAAAATGTCATCAATTCTGCACCAATTAATGTGTTTTCCCCCAGCTTCAGAAGAGGATATCAACAACAACTGCATTTATATGGCATCTTCAA
Source organism: Chiloscyllium plagiosum (assembly GCF_004010195.1). Lineage (NCBI taxonomy): Eukaryota > Metazoa > Chordata > Chondrichthyes > Orectolobiformes > Hemiscylliidae > Chiloscyllium > Chiloscyllium plagiosum. Next base: position 2,443,510 of record NC_057736.1, on the reverse strand, counting down.
TGTTGTAAAGATGGCAAGGTGCTCTGCAGCACTAATATAAATTAAAATATGACACCAAGTTGCATAAGACAACATTAGGCAAAAGACCATTAATGTGATCAAAAAGCTAGGTATTACAGAGTGTCTTAAAGATGGAAAGAAAGGTGGAGAGGTTCAACTGTGAAATTCCATCACTGAGACAGAGGCAGCTGAAGACAAGCCACCACAACGATGGCACAAATTGGAAATGCACAGAATTAGGAACGCAGATTTGAGAGGGTTGTGGGACTGAGGATGAACATGGAGATAAAGAGGGAGAGACCAGGGAGGACCTGAAGGCCAGGATCAGAATTTTAAAATTAAGGCACAGCTGGACTGGGAACCTACGCCACCTGCTAGTAGAACTGGCTTCAATTTTCCACATTAGTCATTCTTGTGGTCTCAGAGTGATGGTTAACTTCATTCCAGTTGCGGTGGATTAGAAGAGTACAATTATAAAAAGCCCAGTTCAAACCAGACTGCTTTATTTTTTACCTTATAGCCACATGGCCATAAGCTTTTGAAGGTCTGGGCAATTTTCAAAACCTGATCTGAAGGGTGAGCAGGCAATGCCAATCCATGAAGGAGCTTATCCATGTGCCTGAACAATCTCATTACCACTATTTCCCAGCCCCGTAGGACTTGCACACTAATTTCATACTCCCCACTTTAATCCCAGCTAAGAATAACAAAGCATTGCACATTTTTGAAACACCACTCAATGTGCCAAGGCCTGTCTTTTGTTGGTGATATTTCCACTAAACCAAATGGTTTAAAATTACCACCTAAAAACTGCTTCAGCTTTCACCTGGGGAACATTGTGATGCAAAAGATAATACAGAAACACAGCGATGTCTTTGTTCTACATATGAAGGTCTGCAACAATTGAGGTGTCACGATGGGCAGAGACTGAACAGTCACCAGCCCATCTCCACTGAGTGCATATTTACATCATGTTCCAGTGATTAATATCTCAGCAGAAATAGAAGTGTTCATGCTAAATTAATTACCACATCCATTGAGTAACTATCTGCATAGCACCAAACAGAACTTTATGCCACTGTCTTTTCTGTTAAGTGCTATTACATTCTCTACATTTCAGTTGTTCAATTTGTAAGAAAATCATCCATGTAGTATCTCACAAATCCGTCAAATTTATCTCTGGGTCAGGAACAGGAGCTAATGAACAATTCGTCTGTCACCTCTGTCCCTATGCTTTGAAAACTAGCTCAGACAGTGGGTACTCAATGTACTTATCCCCTCCTCCATTCTTACTGACAATGACTAGGGTACAATTACACGGTGGTTATATTATTGCTAAACTAGAAACTCTAAAGGCCAGGGCTAACAATCTGGACACCAACCACATTTTATTTAAATATTGAACAAATATGAAAAAAAAATCACTAAAGGCTCATCAAAAAAATCCATCATGCCAACTCGTTCAGGGAAGAGAATCTCCTGTCCTTATCCTGTCTGGCTTGTTAGTGATTTCAGGCACAGCACTGTGGTCCTCTGAAAAGGCAGTGAGTAGTTTGCAAACATGCTGCTGCCCTCCAGCTTCACAACAGTTGCTGGCTTTGCTTACAACATCCTTACCTCACAAATGAAGTAAAGAAAGGGAACTTGAGAGCAGCACAGTTACTTCACATTTCTTTATTTGATATATTTTTAAAAAACAGATTTAACAAATACATCTGTCAAAGCTAATATTTTTTAAATGGCATCAGTGTAAAACTTTGCTCGATCTTTACAGAGATCTAGGATTATGGCCATAACTCTGTGACCAGAAGAACATGTTCTGATTGCTGAATTTCCCAACAAATACTGCTCTATAAAGTAATGTCTCTGAAATTATTAATGTTGAAAACTGCATTAAGCTCCACACATTCTGAAGGTATCATGAGGACCTGAGTGAGAACATCTTAGGATCTTAGAAGGTGAAGAACTATACACGCTATTTTCCCAACAGTCTCAGTAAAGTTTATTCCCAAAATGCTGAATCTCCTGCTCCTTGAATGCTGCCTGACCTGCTGTGCAAAGTTTCTGGGGAAAAGGCGAGAAAGGGGAGTTGTGGATTATCAGATCAGCCATGATCTCACTGAATGGCCAAGAAACCAGCTTCCTGTGCATTACAGGAACCAACAACTCAAGCATGTGCTTCAAGGGGAAATGGACTACTTCTGCTTCTGTCTTATGGTCTTACCAAGTAGACCCTCAAATCCAATCAAGGAAAGAGGATGGTGGCAGCAAATATATCCCAGTGACTAGCTGACAGTGTTTGGCATGGTAGCACATACACCACAAAGCATGACCAAACAGGGGAGAAGACACTTTATTGTTCAAGCTGCATGGGGAAGAGTCCTACTCCACCCAACAGCCCCAGCACACCAAGCTGGGAGGAAATCTGATGGCCTTACCTGGTCTGATCTACATGTGACTCCAGACTCTCAGCAACATAGCAAACTACTAAATGCCCTCAGAAATGGCCAAGTGAGCCACTCAACTGAAGGGCAATTAGGAATGGACCTCACCAGTGGTGTCCATATCTCATGTAACAACAATAATACCATACTACACAAGTGCCAGACTTCTTAACGTTACTTTCATATTGGATATACTAGAGTTTGGTTGATGGGCAGGAGTGGTGGTAGTGAAACGGACAGGGCTACAGAGAGAGAGGGAGAGAGAGAGAGAGAGAGAGAGAGAGAGAAAGAGAGAGAGAGAGAGAGAGAG
>NC_057736.1:2409043-2440733 GCF_004010195.1 Chiloscyllium plagiosum | reverse complement strand
AAAAAAAATGAAGAGAGAGGAAGAGGGAGAGCGAGCGGGGGTTAAGAGGCAGAGGAAGAACAGAAAGAGAGAGAGAGAGGATAAAGGAGAAGAATGAATTTGACATCTGTTTATCTACAGGACGATCGCAGAGCAGTCAACAAGTCACCAACAACAAACTGCTATTCAGATTCTGTCCCTAACATTCTGTACAAGTGAGTTACTGAAGAAATGGGAACAGAGACTGGCCACTCAGTTCTTGGAATGTGCACCACCATTCATGTGAACTCAGTCTGACCTTCGCATACTATTCCCCACATCGGTTAATGCCTCAGAAATCTATTGAAAATACATCCCTTGTCGAGAATTACTCTGTGACACAACAGCGATCTTGGCGTCGCTTGCAATTATTTTCTTTTAGCTTCAGCCACACAGTTTGCTGCAAGCTGAATTGTTCTTAGAATAACAATCATCGATTTTTCACAATCCTCCTACAATGGGACTCTGCCTGGATTCCCATTTGACATAATGCTGCAACCGGCTTCCTGTGCACTACAGGAATCAACAATTCATGCAGGTGCTTCAAGGGGAGAGAAAAGGAATATTGAACTGGACCCAAAAACGCAGATATTCTGTGCAACAGTCAGTTTATTCTAACCAGGGCATGTGCCGCAGTGCACAATACCAATACTGACTGCAAAACAGCTGTTTGGCTCATCATAACGTGGGAGCAAGCACAGAGACAAATACTCTTGTAACTACCCTTTAGGGTGTGGGAAAAGAAATCAGTACCTTCATCACTGCCTGTATCAAGAACATTAAAACCATGTTTTTTTCTTTTTGTACAGATGTGTTGCATTCACATTTACGCTTGGTCTCACATTAGTTACAGGCTCAATATTAATTCCAACAGCAAATAATCAAACTGTGTTCACACGTGCTGCCAGACCTGCTGAGGTTCTCCAGAGATTTCTTTGTTTGTTTGTTTAAGAAAGTTAGACAGGAGGATGAAGAACAGTTCCCATTAGAGTCAGAGATGTACAGCATGGAAACAGACCCTTCGGTCCAACCCGTCCATGCCAACCAGATATCTCAACCGGGAATGGTTTGGGGGGAGAGAGAGAAACAAACTACAGTTCATTATTAGAGGATCGAATAAAAACAAGACAGAAACAAAATAGATTTATATTGCGCCTCTTGACCTGAGGACGTCCCAAAGCCAATGAAGTGCTGTTAAATGTAACAGAACGGCAGATGCTGGAAATCTGAAACAAACAGAAACAGAAATTGTTGGAGGAAGTTAACTTTGAGGGTTAGACTGTTTCTCTCCACACGTGCTGCCAGACCTGCTGAGTTTCTCCAGCGATTTCTTTGTTTGTTTGTTTAAGAAAGTTAGACAGGAGGATGAAGAACAGTTCCCATTAGAGTCAGAGAGGTACAGCATGGAAACAGACCCTTCGGTCCAACCCGTCCATGCCAACCAGATATCTCAACCCAATCTAGTCCCACCTCCCAGCACCCAGCCCATATCCCGCCAAACCCTTCCTATTCATATACCCATCCAAATGCCTCTTAAATGTTGCAATTGTACCAGCCACCACCACATCCTCTGGCAGCTCATTCCATACACGTACCACCCTCTGCATGAAAAAGTTCCAAGGTCTCTTTGTTCAGCAAAACTCCCTAGGACCTTACCATTAAGTGTATAAGTCCTGCTAAGCTCCAGGGAACACAGGTCAAAAGGTTTTCAGCCGGACATGTCATGATTGCTGCTCTCTAGAAGGACAGGGCCAGCAGGGTCATGGGACGTAAAAGCTCCTAAAACCATTTATCATCCGACTTGGAAATATATCGTCATTCCTCCAGTGTCACTTGGTCCAAATCCAGAACTCCCTCCTAATGGTATTGTGGGTCTACCTACAGCACATGGACTGCAGCGGTTCAGGAAGGCAGCTCACTCCCACCTTCTCAAGGGGCAACTAGGGATGGGGAATAAATGCTGACCCAGCCAGAAATGTCCACATCCAATAAATTAATGAAAAAAAGTCACTGAGTTGTTGAGATAATTCCTTTTTAATGCAGCAAATGGTAATGACCCAGAATTTGCTGTGGATGACGGGTGTGACTGAATGACTGAGAAGTTAGTAAACTCTTTTCCACTGGAGTCCGGATGCGGAGGGAGACATAGAGAGAGAGAGAGAGAGAGAGAAAAGGCGGGAGGGGGGGAATGAAGATTAAATGGCCTAAATGGTAGCCTCATGTTCTGAAAGTAACACAATGGCTTTAAGTATAGTTTACTTTTTTATTTCATTATCTCAAGAGATATACTTTACCTGGGTTTACAAAAGGCACTCAATAAAGTGCCTCACAAAAGGTTGATACACAAGATAAGGGCACACAGATTTGGGAGAGAGATAATTTCATGGATAACGGAATAGCTCATGGTCAGGTAGAAGGATTAGGATAAATGGGGCATTTTAAAGTTGTAGGCTGTAACTAGTGCAGTATCAGTCCTAGGGCCACAGCTGAGACAGAGACAGAGACAGACGGACAGAGAGAGAGGGGCAGGGAGTGAGAGAGGGAGGGAGGGAGAGAGAGAGAGAGAGAAAGAGAGGGGCAGGGGGAGAGAGAGAGAGACACACACACACACACAGAGGGAGAGAAATGGAGAGCGCGAGACAGAGACACACAGTTATTTACTTTGTATTGAAATAGAAAAGCAAAACACTTTTTCAAAGTATATATAAATGTCAAAGTTCAGTGAGATATGGATACACTCATAAAAGGAACATTGAGCCTGCATGCCTCAGTGCTGATGTCACTCCTCAGTATGGGATCATAGCTAGGTAAGCATTTCCAGTCCATCACTAACTACCCTTGAAAGGTTGGTTGCCACCTGGTTTCTTGAACTGCTGCAGTTTTTGGGGTATAGGGATACCTGCAGTGCTGTTATGGAGGGGGGTCCTCCAATTTGACCCAGTGACAGTGAAGGAACAGTGATACATTTCCAAATCAGGATGGTGAGGTGTTAAGGGCTGCAGGTTTGGTAAATGATGTCAAATGACCTTGGTGAATGTCTGCAGTGCATCTTATAGATGGTACACATTGCTGCGACTGGTGAAGGGAATGAATGTTTAATTGTTGGGATGGAGTGCCATTCACATGAGTGCTCTGTCCCAGATGGTGTCAGGCCTCTGGAGTGTTGCTGGAGCTGCACTCACCCAAACAACTGGGATCATTCCATCATAAAAATCAAAAGCAAAAGACTAAGGATGCTGGAAATCTGAAATAAAAACAAAGTGCTGGAGAAACTCAGGAGGCCTGGCAGCATGGGGTGGGGAGGCATAAACCAATTGTCTCCTTTTCATGCTTTTCTTTACATCCAATCTTCCCTTCTCCACCTTTACCAACCACTTGGTCTTGGATTGTGAGTAGGCTTCTCCTCCTTCCCTTCCACAGTCTTCAGCATAAAGAAACAGTTTCCAATCCCTTTCAGCCCTTACATCAGGCTCAAAGCATCAACTCTGTTTCTCTCTGCACAGACACTGAGATATGCCAGCATTTTCTGTTACTTCATCACACTCCTGACACGTGCCTTGGAGAGAGAGAGGCATTGAGCGGACAGCAGGTAAGTTACTCGCTGGAGAATTCCTAGTAGCCATAGGATTTTCCAGAATCTGGTTTCCAGCATCTGCAGTCATTGTTTTTATATAGTAAGGCCAGTTCAGTTTCATATAACCCTACAAAATAGTGGGGGATTCGTTGGTGAAAATGTGTTGGAGATGATCATTGCCTGGCATTTTGTGTGGCATAGGTATTATGTGCCATTTACCAGCCCAAACCAATGTCAACCAGGTCTGACTGTATATGGCCAGTGACTACTTCAGTAACGGGGGAGGCACGAATGGTGCTGAATGTTTTGCAATTATCACTGAACATCCACACTTGATTTATTATTGTCACACGTACCTGAGTACACTGAAATATTTTGTTTTCCACGCAGTACAGGCAGATTACAACATATAAAGATCATGGGGGATAAAACAGAGCGAGGAACACAAAGTTACAGCTGCAGAGAAGGCACACAAAATGCAGGATCAACATGAGATCTGAAATTTGAGAGGTCCATTCAAAAATTTAACAACAGTGGGGAGGAAGCTGTTCTTGAACCTATTGGTACATGTGCTTAGGTACTGTATCTTCTGCCTGACAGAATAGATTGGAAGAGATTATAACTGGGGTGGGAAGGGTCTTTGATGACGTTGGCTGCCTTTCCGAGGCAATGAGAAGTATAGATGGAGTCAATGGATGAGAGGTCAGCTTCCATAATGTTCATAACTCTCTGTAGTTTCTTACGGTCTTGGAGAGTTGCCATACCAAGCCGCGAAGCATCCAGATAAAATGCTTTCTATAGTGCATGTGTAAAAGTTGGGGAGGGTCCTTATCAACATGCCGAATTTCCTCAGCCTTGTAGGAACAGATGTTGTTGTGCCTTTATGACTATTGTATAAACATGGGAGGTCCAGGTCAGATTCTTGGTCATCGTCACTCCTAGGAACTTGATGCTCTTGACCATCTCCAACTCAGTTCCATTGATGTAGATAGTGACATGCCCCCTTCCTTGCTTCCTGATCAGCTCCTTAGTTTTGCTGATGTTGAGGAAGAGAATGCTATCTTTGCACCACGTCTTGAAGCATTCTCTTTGCTATACTCTATCTTGTCATTGTTTGATAAGTAAACTTGTAGATGGTGTTCATATGAAAATTGGCTGCACAGCTATGAGTGTACAGAGAGTACAGCAGGAGGCTAGTGGATTGGTCTGGAGGTGCTGTTGCCCACCTTCACTGATTGTGGTCTGTGGGTCAGGCACTTCTGACCCTAAGAAGATAAGGCAATTGACAAAGCCGATGAAGATGGTTGGGTCCAGGACACGGTACTGAAGGGTCCTTGTGGCACAGTGATATTGCCCCTACCTCTGGTCCAGGAGACACATGTTAAAGTGCCACCTGCTCCAGAGGTATGTAATAACTTGGAACAGGCCAATTCTAAATGTAACCTGAGGAACTTTTGCAGAGGTGTCCTAAGTCTGGGATGATTGTCCTCCAATAACCATGAGCATTTCCTTTTGTTTTCCTCCATCAGGGGTATTTTCCTCCAGGTTTGCAAGGTCTATAAGACCATAAGAAATAGAGTGGAAGTAAGGCTATTCAGCCCATCGAGTCCAGTCCGCCAATCATGGCTGATGGGCATTTCAACGTTACTTACCCGCACTCTGCCCATAATTCCTTGCGAGATTAAGAATTTATCAATCTCTGCCTTGAAGACATTTAACGTCTCTGCCTCCAATGCGCTCCGTGGCAATGAATTCAAAAGGCCTATCACTCTCTGGCTAACAAAATGTCTTGACCCCCCTCTAATTCTAAGACTGTGCCCACAAATCCTAGTATCCCTGCTTGAAGGAAACAATTTCCCAGCGTCTACCCTTTCTAAGCCATGCATTATCTTATAAGTTTCTATGAGATCTTCCCTCAACCTACTAAACTCTAATGAATACAATCCCAGAATCATCAGCCGTTCACCGTTTGTTAGGCCTACCACTCCAGGGCTCATCCGTGTGAATCTCCGCTGAACACGCTCCAGTGCCAATATGTCCTTCCTGAGGTGTGGGGCTCAAAACTGGACATGGTATTCTAAATGGGGCCTAACCAGAGCTTTATAAAGTCTCAGGAGCACATCACTGCTTTATGCCATCTACTTGATGCCATACATATAACTGCTGCTTTAACATTAAGGAAAATCATTCATAACTCACTTAAATTCAGCTTTTTTGTCAATATTTAAACCAAGGATGTAATAAGGTTGTGAGGCAAGTGGCCCTGACAGAAGCCAGTGTGTGAGTGAGACGGTTATTTGTTTGCAAATACTGCTTGAAAGCACTGTCAATGACTCCTTCCATCATTTTACTGATGCTTGAATGTACATAGACTGATGATGCAGTAAACTATTAGGATCTGTCCTGCCTTTTATACACAGGACATACCTGGACAACCTTTCACATTGTCACATAGGTGCCAGTGTTGAAGCTGTACTGAACACCTTTGATAGGGGCACGGCTAGCTCTGGAATACAATTAACACTATTACTAGAATATTGTCAGGCCCCACAGCCTGTGCAGTATTAGAAATACTAATAGAATAAGGCATATTGGGTTGTTATTCAAGTCAACAAGACTGCAGAAGTTCAATGGTTCAATGGAGAGTGTAGGACAACATGCCAGGAGCAACACCAGGCACATCTGAAAATGAGGGGGCAACCTGATGAAGCTACAACACAGGACTGCTCACAATCCAAACAGCATACACAGCAAATGATACTAATAACTAAGCAGTTACATAACCAATGGATTAGATCCAAGCTTTGCAGTCCTTCAACATCCAGATGTGAAAGTTAATTGACAACTAAACTCCTCACTGGGGCAGGAGACGGCTCCACAAATATTCCTGCCTTCAAAAATGGAAGAGCCCGGCGCCATCAGCGCAAACGATAAAACTGAAGCATTTGCAACAATCTTTAGCCAGAAGTGCTGAGTGGATGATCCATCTCGCATCTTCCAGGAGGTGCCCAGCATCACAGATACCAGTCTTCAGCCAATTCGATTCACTCTATGTGTTAACAATAAACAACTGGCAGTACTGGACACTGCAAAGGCTACGGGCCCTGACAATATTCCAGCAATAGTACTGAAGACCTGAGCTTCAGAACTTGCCGCAAACCCCTAGCCAAGCTGTTTCAATACAACTACACCACTGACATCTACCCGAACATTGCCCTTTGTCCAGTACACAAAAAGCAGGACAAATCCAACCAGCTAATTACCATCAGTAATCTACTCTGCAAAGTAATGGAAGGTATCACGAATAGTACCTGATCAGCAATAACCTGCTCAGTGACGCCCAGTTTGGGTTCCACCAGGGCCACTCAGCTCCTGACCTCATTACAACTTGGTTCAAACATGGACAGAAGAGCTGAATTCCAGAGGGGCGGGCAGAGTGACAGCCCTTGACATCAAGGTCACATTCAACTGAATAGGGCGTCAAGGAGTCTTAGCAAAGCTGGAACCACTGGTTGGAGTCAAACCTGGCACAATGGAAGATGTTTGTGGTTGTTGGAGGTCAGTTACCTCAGTCCCAGGACATCTTTGCAGGAGTTCCTCAGGGTAGTGTTCTAGGCCCAGCCATCTTCAGCTGCTTCATCAATGACCTTCTCTCCATCAAAAGGTCAGAAGTGGGGATGTTCACCAGTGATTGCATAATGTTCAGCACCATTTGCAACTCCACAGATACTGAAGCTGTCCATGTTGAAATGCAGCAAAAGCTATATTCAGTCTTGCACTGAAATGTGGCTAACAACATTTGTGTCATTAAATGCCAGTATGGACCATCTCCAAGAGAGAATCTAGCCATCATCACTTGACATTTAGTATTGTTGCCATCACTGAATTACCTATTCTCAACATCCCTGGGCTTAACACTACCCAGTAACTGAGTTGGACTAGCCATATAACTGCAGTGGCTACAAAAGCAGGTCAGCAGCTGAGAATATTGTAGTGAGTTCTCTCCTGGGTTCCCAAAGCATATTCACCATCTACAAGGCACAAGTCAGCAATGTGATAGAATATTCCCCAAGTGCAGCTCCAACACTCAAGAAGCTTGACACAATCCAAGACAAAGCAGCTATTTGACTGGCACCGCATACACAAACATCCACTCCCTCCACCACTGACGGTCAGGAGCAGCAGTGTGTACTATTTACAAAATGCACTGCAAACATTCACCAAAGATCTTCAGACAGCACCTTCCAAACCCATGACCACTTCTGTTTCAAAGTGCACGTGCAGCAGATAGACAGGAACACCACCCCTTCGAAGTTCCCCTCTAAGTCACTCACCATCCTGAGTTGGAAATAAATCTCCGTTCCTTTACCGTCTCTGGGTCAAAATTCTGGAATTCTCTGCCTAAGGGCATTGTGGTCTATTCCAAGATATGGACTGCAGCAGTTGAAGCAGGCAGCTCAAAGGCAATAGGGACAGGCAATAAATGCTGACCCAGCCACCGACGCTGTCATTCCATGAATGAATACATTTCTTAAAAAGTTGTAGTCTGACCATAAATTTATACACTTCCAGAATATACTGTTCTTGTATTCTATGCCATGGGTAATAAAGGTAAGTATCAACCTGTCTTCTTAACCATTTTTTCTGCTGCCTTCTGGAATCTGTGGACATGCCCGTCAAGGTTGTTCTATACTTTCCAGGGTCCAATTATTCATAACAGAATCCCTTTCCCTGTTAGCCATCCTCAAATGCAAGACCTCACACATTTCCAGGTTGAATTCCATTTGTCACTGGGCTGCCCAGCGACCAGTCCACTGGTATCCTTCTGCAGTTCACAGCTATACACCTCACTATCCACCACTCCACCAGTTTTTGCATTATCCACAAACATTTTGATTAATCCTGCTCTATTTAAGTCTGATCGTTAACGTACACCACAAACAGCAAGGGCCCCAGCTCGGAGTTCTGCAAAACCCTGGAAACAGACTTCCAATCACAGGAACATTCCTCTACCATCACCCCCTGCTTCCTGCCTCTCAGCCAATTTTGGATCCAAGTACTTGAACAATTTGGACTTACACAGACAAACCAATTCACTGCCCCAAATTTGACGTCTTCCCTGAAAAAAGTGCAAGTTTTATTTTAGCTAAATTTTGCGGATTCACAGATGTACACCACTAATACCATTGAAAGATTGATTATTCGTTGCAAAACATTAAATCCTCAGCCAAAGACAGAAACTCCTGTAGCTTGTAATGGAAGCAAGATTAAAATAAGAATTTCTCCAGATATTCTCACTGAAGTAATGCAGACAATGGTGTAAAGCTTCACTCTCCTCACTGCACACTCCATTGACCAGGCAAGATATACCAGGAACATCCTGTTGTTGGAAAATATTGCCAACTGTTTTTAAAGTAGTTCATGCAGACTCAGCTCAAGGAACATGTAGTGAGCTGCCGACAAAATCTCATCACTCCACCCTGAAAACGCTTGGGGATATTTTTACTCTGGTACTCCCTGAAATTTTGCTTTGATGAGATACCTGACAGCTCTGACAGCTAGACATATGAATACAGTTCTTGTCCTGGTGTCAGGTTCTCATGTGCAGGCATGACTACTAGAGGGTTTGACTATCACAATTCTTAATTTCAAATAAACTGTTATGAGTTTATTAATAATTTCAGTTTCTTCTATTTTTACCCAACATTGTAATTTCTGCAGCTACATTTTGTTTTGCAAATCACTGCAATCCATTTAAGGTGAGCACAGTGAAACCTGGCTAAAGTGTGTTCACTCACACAAATTATTTCATTAATCGTGAATATAAGTGAATGTAACACTGTGAATAACCCAGTCATAATGAAGTTGACTCTTCGATTTTAGGGGAAACATGAGCTTTTTTTAAAAGTGTTGAGCCTTTAAGGAGCTTTCAAGTACAACTCAAATATCAGCGTAAGCAGTTGCTTCCAGTAATAAAGGCTACTACAGCCAGAGAGAGGTTATATTAACACTGAGAATTCTCCAGCTTGCCTATCTTTTACACAACAAATATTAAAACCTTGTTTTTTTCCTTAGGGGTGTGGGTGGAAGGGTGAGGGGATATTAGGGTCTTTGGCCAAACTAAAATTTAAATAGCTTCCATTTCACCTGGCACACTCGCCTCACTGCAGTGCTGTGTTCGTGTATTGGTTACTTTGCATTTAGCAGCAAGGACAGATTTTCTCCCTTTCCCTAATTTAAAACCCATTTCCTTTCTCCACTATTAATAACCCCTTCATATTTTGCATTGGGCCCTCCCCACCACTTGGCCTCTTGCTCCTCCTCCACCTCTGTCAAAAATCAGAAGTCACCAGATTATAGTCCTGGTGTCATGTGACTTATTTGAAATCACAAGTTTTCACAGCGCTGCTCCTTCAGCACTTGAAATTTCAAATAAACCTGTTGGACTATAACCTGGTATCGTGTGATTTCTGACCTTGTCGATCCCAATCCAACACCATCATGTCTGTCAGGAATACAAAGGAAAACTATTTCCTTACACCATTCTGATCTGAAGAAGCATCACTGGACTCAAAATGTTAACTCTACACAGATGCTGCCAGACCTGCCGAATTTCTCCAGCAATTTCTGCATCGATTTCCAGCATCTATACTGTTGAGCTTTTGTAAGGAACGCAGTAATGAGACTTCAGTATCACTAACAAGGTGGTGGTCCAAAAATACTTCAATCCTCACATCCCCATTTCCAGTCAGGTAATACAAATCATTCTCAAGACCCATTCAACTTGAATGAAGCTCACAAACTGCCCAGCCATACTTTTCAGATTATATCCTCCCAATCAGACTCTAAATCAGTGTCAAGAATTATAACAATCTTTGATTACATGATTAACTGAACTGCTATCTTTTATAAAAACTCAGTCATTTATGCTGAGTCATCCAGACCCTGTTGTGATAAAATTCCTAATCATGAAATTTGTTGTGACAAGGCACATGATAAAAATATCTTGTACATACGTGCAAAATACAACTCCATTTATTGATCATTTATAATTCACATACACTGGTGTTTGTTCCCCATCTGATTCTCAAAGGACATCATTTAAAAATATACACTAATACACTGTAAGCTTCTTTCTGTGGAGGGCATTTTTTCCACTGTCAATAATTTAGTAGAAATTTACATTTTTTTATATAGCAGATAATAAAATCTAAAACCTTTCTTCACAGGATTTGAAATATTTATAAGCAAATTTGTACAGTACTGTCTGCTCTAATGCAAGGTAGAGTTGGTGTTACCTTTTTAAGTCTAAATAGACTATATTTTAAAACTACCAAACATCAAAAAATCAAATCAATTCAACAATAGCTGTCAACATCTTCCAGGCTTTTCCAACAGTTCTTAATAGCCCTTCAAAAAGACAGCTTACCTGTCTGAAAACAGATGGATGTTGTTTTAAAAATAAAATGAGCCAGAAACACTCACTAGATAGACCCACAATGGGAGTTTCTGAGAGAGAATGTTTCAGTTTTCTGCCAAAATTGAGGAGTTTGGTTGAGAACTGTAATATGTAGCCTGTACTAAAATAATTTACCACCACCCACAATGGCACAGCAATACAATTCATGACAATTCCAATTAAGGAGGACAGCTGACTGTAAGTCCCCAATGGGGCAAAACAATAATAAAAAAGAATCAGGGACCTGGATGAAGTCAGAATTGGGGGCAGGCAGCTCAGAGAGCTGTAGACTCAGAGGGAGGTTTCACAGCAGAGCCACAGAGGGATTTAAATAGAAGGATGGGGATTTTTACAATTGGATGAGTCAATGCAGTTCAGTCAGCATAGGAATGACAGGTAAACAGGGCTTGATACAAGATCACTTCATTAAGGGGCAGCACTGGCCTAGCGGTATTGTTGCTAGATAATAATTGAGAGATCCAGTAATGATCTAGGGTGCAGATGGTGGAACACAAATCCAAGTTCAGGTTGTACGTTTGCTCGCTGAGCAGGAAGGTTTGTTTTCAGAAGTTTCGACATCATGCTAGGTAATGTCAGTAGTGAGCCTCCGGTGAAGCGCTGGTGTTATGTCCCACTTTCTATTTGTGTGTCTTGATCTCTTAAGGTGGGTGATATCATTTCCAGTTCTTTTTCTCAGAGGATGGTAAATGAGGTCCAAATCAATGTGTTTATTCATGTAGTTCTGGTTTGGATGTCAGGCCTCTAGGAATTCCCATGCGTGTCAGTGTTTAGCCTGTCCCAGGATGGGTGTATTGTCCCAGTCGAAATGGTTTCTTTCTTTATCTGTATGGAAGGATACTAGTGAGTGTGTGTCATGTCTTTTGGTGGCTAGTTGGTGTTCATGTACCCTGGTGGCTAGTTTTCTGTCAGTCTGTCTGATGTAGTGTTTGTTACAGTCCTTGCATGGCATTTTGTAAATTACATTTGTTTTACTGGTTGTTGGTATAGGGTTAAACTGAGAAAAAGAATCGGAAATGCTTTCACCCATTTTAAGAGATTAAGACACATAAATAGAAAGCGGATCAGAACACCAGTACTTCACCAGAGCCTCACTGGTGATGTTACCTAGCATGGTGACAAAGTGTCTGAGAACAAATCTACCAGCTCAGCGAGCAAACTTACAACCTGAACCTCAACCTAAGCTACAAACCTTCTTAAAAATTGCAAACAAATCCAAGTCTGACGATGACTGTGAAAGTGCTGGGGAGTATTGTAAAAACCCATCTGGTTCACTAATGTCCTTCAGGGAAGGAAATCTGCCATCCTTACCTGGTCTGGCCTACATGTGACTCCAGGGATGGACAATAAATGCAGGTCTGGCCAGTGATGCCCACATCCTATGAATGAATTAGAAAAAGGTATAAGCTGCCAAGTTAGGAAACACAGGAGTAGGAATAGGCCATTCAGCCCCGTGGGCTGGCTCAGCCCTTTCAGATGGTGGCTGATCATCTACCTCAATGAAATATTTCCACACTGTCCCTTAATATTGTTTGTATCTGGAAATCTAATGATCTCTATCCTGAACTTACTTAATGACTGAGTTTCCAGACACGTGTGGGGTAGAGATCTCCAAAGATTCATCACCCACCACGTTCTTCTGCATCTCAGTCATAAATGGCTTGCTTTTATTTACATCCTGTGCTGGTTCTAGACTTCCCACTTGTACTCTCTCAATCCATTTTAGAACTTTAAGAGGATCAGTGGAGACTAAGTTTACAGAGGATGGAGGTCAGGTGAAGCAAATCATCTACCATCACTGAAATTCACAATTTTATGCCACTGTCTAAATGGAGAAGCTGATTGATTGATTTATTGTCACATGTACCAAAGTATAGTGACAAGTATACATGGCTCCACTGTCAAGCAGATTGGAGCAATGTTAAAGGTCCATCATGGACAACATGCTACTTCAGGGAAGAACAAATAGTTTAGAGACTGTCCCTCCTTCATCGATATGTCTTTGAAACAATCTATTCGCATGAATGCTGTTAATTACATTCATGTCAGTTAATGCATTAATAAAATTAAGGGACATTACATTCTGTGCAACTACCAGCACCCTTCAAAGAAGCATATTAAGGATCAGCAGGCAAATTTCCATCTATAAGTGAATGAATGAATGCATGAATGGAAAAAAAAGCTTTTCTTTTACATCTTCAGTGGCTCGGTGGTTAGCACTGCTGCCTCACAGCGCCAGGGACCTGGGTTCAATTCCACCCTAAGGCAACTGTCAGTGTGGAGTTTGCATATTCTCGCTGTGTCTGTGTGGGTTTCCTCCAGGTGCTCCAGTTTCCTCCCACAGTCCAAAGATGTGCAAGTTGGGTGAACTGGCCATGCTAAATTACCAATAGTGTTCAGGGATGTACAGGTTAGCCATGGAAAATGTAGGGCTACAGGGAAAGGGGAGGTAGACAGGTCTGGGTGGGACGGTCCTCCGAGGGTCAATGGACTGAATGGCCTGTTTCCACACTGTAGGAATACTGTGATATTCTGTGAATTAAAAAACACTGAATGACATATTCTTTTTTCCTCAGAATTTTATATAAAGCATTATTCCAACCTTCTAGATGTGATGTGATAATTTCAAAAAAATTAGCTGGTAGCTGATTAAAAGCACCTTTCCAAAGTGGATGAGCACTTTTTTGAATATATGTAAAGACATCCTGCAATTTATCATACCTTTTTTTGCATATATTAAGTATGAAGGGTTTTTTTTATTGAAAAACAAAAATTAGACAACTGTACAATGGTGTACAATGGAATCAAATGGTGATAGAATCTACAGAATAAAGCTTAATGAAATGCATAAATTCACAATTTTTATGATTCAAAGAAAATTACATAGGAAGCATTGAAATACATCATGTTACTATTAAGATTTTACTGAGATTCAATATTAACAGTCAGGTCTGCCATTAGTTTGTTGCATAAACATGGACCCATCAAGTTAATAAGTACTGCAAAAACATTCATACTGCAATGTTGTTGAATATATTAATTCAAATCTAAATTTGCACTTCAATATATCGCTAGCATGGAAGTTCACTACCAGATACAGGTAATTCTTCTATAACACAATGGTTGTGTTCTTGTACACTCCCGTATTACAGAAAAATCATGCTTTAGAAACAGCGCTAAGTGTTGGTGATGTAACCGCATTACAGCCAACATGTTTTAAAAGTTCACGCTTTAGCAACAGCATCCCCAGTCAATCGCTTTACAGCGAATTCACGTTAACCAAATGCATGCTATAGCACAGTGACCCGTATGTGAATTATCTTGGGGTTGGTTAACATCTCATCTATCAACAGGACTGGATCCTTTCCAATAGTGTCTATGTACCCAGACCCTCAGTTAAACATGTGGGAGCCCTGGAAGATGACTGAAGCACAGGCTGTGCTCGTACCCGCACCAATTTTCATGACTAGATCATGTGGTGCCTGCCCAGCTGTCTGCATTCGAGCACCAGAGACAATTGCTTCCCCTTAAACAGGATCTACTTAAACTCTGGGTTTGTCCCTCTCTGCAGGTAGCAGATAAGAAAAATGATGAAACAAGTTGGCCCTCACAGAAACTCAACCCCTCTCCTTTATCACCACCTCCAAGTAAGTTTTGGGAAAGAAGGTCTGTGAATGACCTTGTTGATGCATCATTAAGGTCCTTAAATGATGGATTAGCGATTGGTTAAGAATGTCAACTCACCACCTGCCTCCCCAGTAGTCGGGAAGGATGGTGAGTTTCCCAAGTGGGGGATGGCACCTCCAGTTATCCCCAGTTAATGGTTCCTAGAGGCAAGTGTCCTTGACACTGACTCCCACTGATGGTCTCTTTGCATTTTCATCACGGAATCCAATCCAATCCAACCCAACCACCCACCCACCCCCCACCAAAAAAAAGTGTTTTTCAACCAGCAGAGTTGAAGACACTTGACTGGCCAATAGTTTCTGGGTGGTCCGGATGCCAATAACGAAGCCTGTGATTCACTGATGCAACTATACTCCACCCATCAAGCTCCAAATTCAGCAAGTTTCCATTTCAGTGGGAGTGGCATGTTTTCTGTGGTGACTAACATGTGCCTACACACTTCAACAAAACAAACTGGGAAATTCCACCCACCATGTCAAATAGAGAAACAATCTCTGCTTTGTAAGCATCACAAAATGATACAAGTTCAATGTGATGGTTGGGGGGGGGGGAGGAGGGAGAGGGGGGGGGTGACCAGTAGACATGGGATGTTTACATGAATAGTACCGCAGCAAGGCAGGAGCTGTACAGGAATGTACTAAACACGGACATGCGCTGCATAAAGCCCAAGGTGATTTCCTCGTCCATGACAAGAAATTATTAAGGAAACCCTCAAATTGCTGTTTTAAATACTCCCGAAGTACAGATTACTTAATCTATAGTGATGGTAAACACTTAAAGCTGAACAGTTCAGAGAAATCTTATGGGTGAAGAATACTCTTAATTTTCATCATGAAAATCCAAAAATGAGTTGGCACCAAAATCTATTTTATCTTTAAATTTAAAATTAAATTTAATCCTAGTCTCCTGAGCACACGCGGTTTTAATTGCTCCACCACTGGCAGCTGTGCATTTAGCTGCTGAGACCTTAAGCCCAGAATCCCATCCCACAACTTCCTCCCTCCCTCAGTTTCTTCCTTTACGATGCAGCTTAAAAGCCACCCCTTTTAACAAACCTTTGGTGATCTGCCTGAATATCTCCTTATCTGGCTTGGTATTAAATTCTATTTGATCATCTTCCTTGGTAAAGCACCTTGGGTGGTTTTATCACATAATGGTGCTATGTAAACGCAAGGTGCTACTGATGGTGTTAAATTTCCTCTGAGTCAATATTAGGTGTGAGATTAAAAATCAAGTGCCTGAGAAATTTCAATTACCTACACTCCAAATATACAAACTCTCCAGTTCTCATGCAAAGTTTACAAAATCCTTTTGTTTTACGTACAGTAAATCCTTGCTCATCAAAATCTCTTTTTTGAGAAAAACAACCAGATATTTTAAGAAAGATTTCATTCAAACTATCTTACCGATGAAGTACTTCCCTTCATTACAGTCCCTTGGGTATTCTTTTGTTAAATTACCAAGGCTAGATTTCAGGAATTTTCAATCAATTTCCATCATCAACTATTTAGACCCCTGTGCTATAGTGGATATTTAAATGTCATAATTTATAAAAGTAGGAGAATAAACATCTGAACAGTCTTTAGTTTATATTTTGAGAGGTATTAACTTTAACAGATCATTTAAAGATGATGATTTGCATAACTACAGTCACATGAATTTGAATGGGGTTAACACTGGTGCTAACATGAACTCATCCAGTATCATAACATACAGCAATACGAGCATTTTTTGAGAAGATTTGTAGCTCAGGTTGATGATAAGTATGTAAGTTAGCTCGGTGAGCTGGAAGATTTGTTTTCAGACGTTTCATCACCATACTGGGAATCATCATCAGTGAGAGGCTCTGCTGAAGTGCTGGTGGTATGTCCTGCCTCTCTGTTTATTGGTCTTGGTTTCTTAAGGTGGGTGATGACATTTCCAGTTTTTTTCAGCAAGCTAACTTACATACTTATACGTTCAATTGTTATCCCAGTTGGAACCAGCTTTAAGAGAGAATAGCCTTTGCCGAGCTACTGAATCAGTGAACTCAGACAGCTACAACACTGACATGGGTTACACCCGAAACATCAACACCTCCACCTCCTGATGCTGCCTGGCTTGCTGTGTTCTTCCAGCCTCCTGCCTGTCTACTGCACTGGCATCTACCCAACAAAGATTGTTCAGGTATACCCTGTACACAAAACTACCCAATCTGTCAGTCCACTCAATCGACAAGAGCCCGTTAACCAGAGTATCAAATACCAGTTGCTCAGATATATTGCTCATTGATGTTCAGTTCCAGTTCTGCCAGAGCCACTCAGCTCCTGTCCTTACTATAGGCTTGGCCCAAAAGACCAGACAGAAGATCTGAATTCCAAAGGTGAGATCCAAACCACTGTCCTTGACATCAAGGCAACATCTGATGGAGTGCGGATGCAGTCAGAAATATTGGGGAAAGTGAGGTCTGCAGATGCTGGAGATCAGAGATGAGAGCATGTTGCTGGATTCTCCTGCTCGTCGGATGCTGCCTGACCTGCTGTGCTTGTCCAGCAACACACTCTCAACTCAGAAAAATTGAGTCAATGGAAACCATGTAGAAAATAGTTGTGGTTATTGAAGATAAGTATCTCAACTCTAGGACATCTCTGTAGGAGTTCCACAAGGTAGTGGCCTTGGTCCAACCTTATGAGCTGCATCATAAAAAAATCTGTACTGAGGAGTGTACAATGTTCAGCGCCATTTGCAATTCCTAACACATTAAAAAAAAACTCATAACACATTCATATGCAGCAAGACCTTGGTAATCTTCAAGTTTGGACTAACAAGTGGTAAATAACATCAATACCACAAATACCAGGCAATGACTATCTCAAACAAGGGATAATCTAAGCATTGCTCCCTGAAACTCAATGACATTACCATTATCGAATCCTCACTCTCAACATCATGCGAGTTCCCACTGACCAGCCACAAATGCTGTGGCTCCAAGAGCAAGTCAAAGGCTAGGAATTCTGCAAATAACTCACCTCCTGATTTCTCAAAGGCTCTCCACTAACAACAAGGCAAAGGTCAAGAGTGTGATGGAATACTCCTCAGTTGCCTGGATGGGTGCAGCTACAACACTCAAGAAGCTTGATTAGTATCCTTTTTGTCAGCTTCAACGTTGTCCCTCAACAGCAGCAGCAGTGTGGAACATCATAAAGATGCAGGTTATAGCTCAGCAAGCTTCCTCTGACAGCTCCTTCCAAACCATCATCTCTACCATCTGAAAGGACGAAGGCAGCAGGTACATGGGAACACCACCAGCTGGAAATTCCCATCTAAGTCACTCACTGCCCTCACGTGGAAATACATCAGTGTTCCTTCAGTGTCACTGGGTCAAAATTCTGGAGAAACTTCATAACAACCTACACCCGAAAAACTGCATCGATTCAAGGCAGCTCACCACCACCTTCCCAATAGCAATGAAGGGTGAACAATAAACGTTAATCTAGCCAGCAACATAGACATACAAACACCTGTGAATGAATTTTTTAAAATGTATTACCCCTAACTTGTCTTCTTCTGCACTCCAAATTTTAATCATTTTCTCATTGCAGTTAGAAGCCTAACTTTCAGTGGCCCTAACTTCTGGAATACCCTCCTTAAATTTCTCTTTTCTCCTTAAAACTCACCTATTTGAACATTTGCCTAACATTGCCTTGTGCAGTTTACTGTTAAACTCTGTATGACAAAACAGCCTGCAATGCTTCATAGGAGTGCTATGATATTAAGAGAGCTGCATAAATACAAATTTTTCTTGTAAATCTACCCGGCTGGCTTGTGAACAATATTTAGCTTTATGGTTGGCTGGAATATTAAAATCGCACCTAGCAGCTAAAAAGCTGTCTAGACAAGACCCTCCTACAGGGAGCGGACTGACTGAGATAACAGGGAACACCAGATGCCAGTGACCATCTTCAAGAGAGAGTAGGCTAGTTACAAGAGAGATGGGGAACATACAAACTCAATTGACTGTGCTTTCAAAGACTGAGATAAAAAATTACATTACTATAGACCTCACAATTACCAAAATGTGAAGCCAGGCATGTGACCCTATAATAATTTATAAACTTTCTGGGGAGCATAATGACATTTAAATAACACTTAATAACAGAATATCTGAACTCATTCACTCCTCTCCTACTAAAAGTGGAATAACTCGATGTTTTTTGCAATGCTACTTAGTTAGCAGCAAGGAAATAGTAAAATATCTCCAGTATTCACAGGGTCAGATAACAAACCAGAGATATTAGGCAAATAGATTAGATTAGATTAGATTAGATTACAGTGTAGAAACAGGCCCTTCGGCCCAACAAGTCCACACTGACCCGCCGAAGCGAAACCCACCCATACCCCTACATTTACCCCTTACCTAACACTAGGGGCAATTTAGCATGGCCAATTCACCTGACCCTGCACATCTTTTTGGACTGTGGGAGGAAACCGGAGCACCCGGAGGAAACCCACGCTGACACGGGGAGAACGTGCAAACTCCACACAGTCAGTCGCCTGAGGCGGGAATTGAACCCGGGTCTCAGGCGCTGTGAGGCAGCAGTGCTAACCACTGTGCCACCGTGCCGCCCACAGATCGCAGAAAACATCAAACATAAATCCATACAGTATACAAATCTACTGTACCCTGGCTAATTATTTTTCAAAAAGAAAGTGAGGACTGCAGATACTGGAGATCAGAGCTGAAAATGTGTTGCTGGAAAAGCGCAGGTCAGGCAGCATCCAAGGAACAGGAGAATCGACGTTTCGGGCATGAGCCCTTATTCAGGAAGAAGGGCTCATGCCCGAAACGTCGATTCTCCTGCTCCTTGGATGCTGCCTGACCTGCTGCGCTTTTCCAGCGACACATTTTCAGCTCTAATTATTTTTCAAGTCAGTTTTTACTGTGGTACATCCATAAATAGTGAAACTGATGTATATTTAAAAGCCTGCTCAAGGGATGGCACAATTCTCTAGAACATGCATCTGCGAAACTTCTATGCACCTACTCTTAGCAATTTAAATGCACATTTCAGGCGTTAAAATGCTTACTCAATGAATTTAGCCTCACCTTTGTGCTCGTCACCGACACTACAGATAATTAGTGCAATGCAGTGTATTCCTGCTACCTGTCGTACGCCAACTGTCTTCTCTGTTGGTAATCACTGCATTGAAGAATCATCAGTCTCTACTTTTGAGAGCTTGCATAGTCATTTCTTTTTGTGAATAACATGCTAATAATACAGCACAGGCAGCCAGCACCAGGAAGATATTTTTTTCCCTCGACAATCCAAGGTTTTGAAAACATTCCCCAAGATGACAATGCCATGCAACATCAACCCAGACCACGTCGTGAATCTTGTAAAATATGAAACTAGCCGTACAGGACTATGCAGCCGCTCAACGTGAAACACAGCCAAAAAGCAGAATCTAATCATCAGTTACACCGATCAGACAGCCGTGCACACACAGAAACAGGGCAGCAGCTCACTGCTCAGCAAAATGGCTGCTGCACTGATACCAAACAAATATTAAAGCCCATGGAATCAGAAAGCCATTCAGCCCATTGAGGCCATGCCAGCTCCACAGGGAGCAATCCAGTCCAGTCCTATTCCACAGCACTCCCTCCCACACAACAACGCCACAGCCTTGCAGGTTTTATTTTCAAGTCTCCAGCCAATTGCTCTTTGAAAGTGAAGACGTAAACAGAATCCAACCTGCATATATGGTCTCAGTTTTCATTCCCTCCAAAGATATCATAACCTAAGTCAGCCTAGCATACTGATCCTTTAAAACAGTTTCAGTACCTGACAAACAGTGCGTTATACCCAAAATATCAGACTTCTCCACCTCCTGATGCTGCCTGGGTTACTGTGCTCTTCAAGCCTCCTGCTTGTTTACTTTGGATTCCAGTATCGGCAATTTTTTTTTGTCTCAAACAGTAGAACTAACTTTTTGATATAAATTACAAAGCAGCTCACACATTTAACAAAAATAAACAGCTTGAAATAAGTAGAAACACCTTTCTCCCATTGACAAGAAGATCAAGTTAAGACCTTCACCTGGGTTATGATCATTTACTGTGAGATTCTTTGTCATTTTCACTAACAGCTCGAACAAAATACTTGGATCTTAGTTTGTACTTTGAGACTTAGCTGCTTCTAAGACATGTGGAGGTTTTGCTTTAAATGAATTTCACCCACTCCACCAATGTGCAAAAATCAGAGGCAAAGTTCAGTTGAAAGCAGTTTATGAGGTTCTGGTTATCTGTCCTACTGACACAAATCCATCATCTCTCCATCATGGTAATAGTCTTCTGCCTCATTTACACTCTCCTCTCCTCTAAACAGGCAGGCTAGAAAGACAAGGTGTCCACTCCATGCCCATTGTTTTAGCATCTTCACAATGAACTGAAGTAGTCCATGTCCAAATGCAGCAAGACCTTGGCAACATCCAGATTGACAAGTCACACGTAACATACATGTCATAGCAATGACCATCTCCAGCAAGACAGAATCTAACCATCTAACCAGCCGCTTGACATTCAATAGTGTTACCGTCATAGGATCCTCTGCTATCAACATCCCAGGGGTTATCAATGATTAGAAACTAAACTTGATCAGCCAAATAAATGTTATGGCTACAAGAACAGGCCATCAGTAAGTAATTCACCTCCTGACTCCCCAGAGCTTGGCCACCATCTACATGGTACTAGTCAGGGGTGTGATGGAGTGTTCCCCAATTACCTGGATGGGTGTACCTCCAACAACACTCAAGATGCTTGACACCATTCAGAACAAAGCAGCCCATTTGATTAGCACCATATCCACAAACATCCAGTCCCTTCACCTCTGACACTCAGTAGTAGAATGTGCTATCTACAAGACGCCCAATCCAGAAATTCACTTTAGCTCGAAAGAACCGAAAACCACTACCATCTAGAAGAATCAGGGCAGCAGATGCCTGGGAACGCCCCACCTTCCACACCTCCTCCCCCCCCACCGCCCCAAAAAAGGACAAGTCAATAATTAGGGAAAAAGAGATGTGTCCATTAAGGACTGCAGAGATAATGTGTGCGTGGATCTGAAGGCATGGGCATAATCTTCCATAACTACTTTGCATCAGTCTTCACAACAGTAAAGGATGACCAGGAACAGAAATCAGTGTGGGGGACCCTGAAATTTAGAAGAAATTAAAAGGAGAAAAGGTACTCGTAGACGTAGCAGCCTTAAAAGGGGATAAATCAATATGCCCAGAGATGTATCCCAGGCTGTTGATGGAGGTAAGGAGATATCATCAATTCTGGCAGTCAATTTCAAATTATCTCTGGCCAGAGGTGAAGTTCCAGAGAACTGCTAAACACATGCCACTAATTTAAAAAAAAGGAAGCAAAGGACAGACCAAAAAAATTACAAGTCATTCAACCAACCTTATTATTAGAATGAATTCTGACAGACAGAATATGTCTACACTTGTGAAACACAGAATAATTATATCTCTTTTTAAAATCAGACTCATGGTGCCTGGACTGGTCATCAGGCAGCTATCCATTCTAATCCAGTCTCCAGCACTCTGGCCCATAGCTTTGTATGCTATGCTGTTTCAAGTGCTCATGTAAATAGCTCTTGAGGGCTCCCTGCCTCTACCACCCTCGGAGGCAGAGTGTTCCAGATAAAGGTTTTCCTTCAACCCCCATCTCAACCTGCAGCTCCTTGCCTGAAACCTGTGCCCTCTGGCTCTTGTCACAATCTCCCTATTCTACCGGACAGCCTTCATAACTTTGTAAACCTCAATCAGGTCCCAACCCCACCTCCCCCTACTACCTTCTTTTCTCTGAGAAAAGCATTCTCAGTCTACGTTGTCTTTCTTTTCTGTAATCAGTCCAGACCAGGCAACTTCCTGGTTAATCTCTTCTGTACCTTCTCTGGTGCAATCCAGCCTTCCTGTAGTATGGCAATCAGAACTGCACAAGTATTCCAGCTTAAGGAACATTCGACACAGCTCCACCACAGCCTCCTTAGTCTTATATTCAAGGACTTGGTTAAGGGCAAGTAAAACATGGTTTATTTCCCTGTCCTACTACCTTCAAGGTTTAATGGAAACCCACCCACCCACCCCCAAGGTTGTGCTGATCCTCCACACTTTCTAAGATCCTAACATTCAATTGTGAACTCTCATTGCCTTGCTTGCCTTTCCAAACTGCAATACCTCTCATTTTTCAGGATTAAATTCCATTTGTCATCGTTCAACTCATCCGACCAGCCTGTCTATAGCGTCCCATATTCTATTTACTGCAGCACCAACTTGCATTATCTGCAAACTAAATGATCATACTTCCAATATTCATGTCTAAATCATTAATGTACAATAAATAGAAAATAACCCACCAAACTCTGAGAAATGCCAATGGACACAGGCTTCCAATAATAAAAACATCCTCCGACCATCACCCTCTCCTTCCTGCCAATAAAACCAAATTGAGATCCAATGGACCAAACTGTTCAGGATCCCATGTGCTTTTAGCTTCTTAACCAGTCTACCATGTGAGACTGCATAAGTATTGTGGAGGGATCTTATAGATGTGTACAAGATCATGAAAGGCATGGATAGGGTGAATGCACTCTGTCTTTTTCCCAGGGTTGGGGAATCGAGGACTAGGGAGCATTGGTTTAAGGTTAGAGGGGAAAGAATAAAAGGGAATCTGAGGGGCAATGTTTTTACACAGAGGGTGGTTTACACAAGGAATGAGCTGCCAGGGAAAGTGGTTGAGACGTGTGCATTAACAACATTTAAAAGGCATTTGAACAAATACATGGATAGGCAAGGATTAGAAGGATATGGACCAAGTGCAGGGAAATGCAGCTAGTGTGGATGGACATTTTGGTCAGCATGGACCAGTTTGGGCCAAAGGGCCTGTTTCCGTACTGTTGGACTCTATGACTCTCTAAAAGCCTTACTGAGGTCTGTGTATATAAGAACAACTGCAAATCCTTCGTCTACACACCTGGTCACCTCTTTGAAAAATTCTTCAAATTTGTTATACGTGATCTCCCTTTTACAAAGTCATGCTGGCTGAAGTCAATTAATCCTCGCCTCTCCAGGTGGAGATTAATTCCATCCCTCAGAATTTTTTCCAATATTTTTCCCTACCACAAATGTTAGACTCGCTGGCCAGCTGTTTCCTGGTTAATCTCTACACTGTTCCTTGAATATCAACTGTCCTCCAGTCCTTCGACACTCCCCGTGGCCAGAGAGGATTTGAAGATTAATGTTAGAGCTCAGTCAATCTTCTTTGTCTTCTCCCACAGCAGCCCGAGATCCACCCTATCTGGGCCTAACAATTTATTTAAAGCCTTCTAAAACAGCTCGAACCTCCTCCCTCTCCATGTTAACTTGCTCAAGCATATCAGAGACCCTCCTTGATTTCTACACCAATGTTGTCCTTCTCTATAGCAAATACAGATGCAAAGTACACATTTAAAACCTCAGGTGTGTATTCCAGTTTCACACATAGATTGTCATTTTGGCCCCTAATGGGTGCTACCCTATCCCCAGTTATTCTCTCGCCGAGAGCTAAACTGCACTGATTTGTTAAGGAAATGCAATGTTTGATTCAATTTTTTTGAGGAGGTAACCAGGAGTATTGATGAGTATAATTCACGTGTTATGGTCTATGTACACTTGAGCATATCTTTTAAGAAGGTACTTAGTGCAGATTGGTCAATACAGTGAGAACCACTGGGATCTAATGCAAAATGGCACGTGGGACCAAAAACTAAAGGAGAGGTAGGAAATATAAAACATTGGTTAGGCTGCCATGGCAGTGCTGTGTGGCATTCTGCTGATATTACAGGAAGGATGCACTTTCAGTAGGAAGGATGCACTTTCAGTAGCCAGGATGCAGAAAAGATAATCAGGATATTGCCTGGTCTGGACAGTCAGTTATAAAGAAAGGTTGGATAGGTTGAGGTTGATTTCCTTAGAGTGGTGAAGTTTGAATGGAATTCAGTTGGAGATGTATAAGACTGAGGGCCATAGATAGTGCATTCCTAACCATCTAGTTTCCATTAGCAGAAGGTTTAATAACCGGGAGATATAGATTTAAGGAAAGTGGAGGAAGGCTACAAAGGAATTTGGGGAGAAATACTTTCACCCACAAGGTGGTTGGAGTCTAGAACTCACTGCCTGAAAGGATAGCTGAGTCAGAAATTGCTGAACCATTTAAGCAATTTTTAGATATTAGCCTGATTTGCCATATCTCCCCACTCAAGATCTATTGGTGAAGAGTTGGAAAATGGGATTAGTGTGGTCTGTTGACCGGCACAAGCATGATGGATCGAATGGCCTCCTTTGAGCTGTAAGCATCCACAAGTCTACTTTCAATCTCTGCTCCAAGCCACTCCCCATCCTGACTTGGAAATATATTGCCATTCCTTCACTGTCTTTGGATAAAATCCTGGAATTCCCTAACATTATGGATCTACCTTCAGTGCTTCAAGGCAGCAGCTCACGATCACCTTCACCAGGCAACAAAGAACACAATAATTAGCAGCAAAGCCGGTGATGTTATAATGAGAAAAATATACAATTCTGGTCAGCTACCACATCCTGCTTTGACATCAGTGGAAGAGTCTTCAGATGTGGTCCCAATGCGCATGTTTTTACAACCCACAATGCCTTTCAGTTCTCTGAAGTCATCTGAAATTCTACTTTGCCATAATTTACTCTGTCCTAAATTCTCTTAAACTTGCTTTTCACTCCTGCACAATGAAGATTGGGCTGCTATTATGTGAAAGTTTTTGTGTCTGTGCACATTGTTTTATCTATGATGGTTACTGTCTGTGGCTGAAATATAGAAATAAGACCAGGAGTACGCCATTTTGCTTATTCAGTGTGATTACGGCTGATCATTCAACTCAATACTCTATTCCCATAGCCTCATCATACCTTTGACCCCTTTAGCCCTCAGAACTATTTCTGTCTCCTTGAAAACATTCCATCTTTTATTCGTGCCTAACGAATCTTACTGAGTTTTTTGACAAAGTGACCAAACAGGTAGATGAGAGTAAACCGGTTGATGTGGTATATATGGATTGCAACAAAGCATTCGTTAAGGTTCCCCACAGTAGACTATTATACAAAATGCGGAGGAATGGGTTTGTGGGAGACATAGCAATTTGGATCAGTAATTGGTTTGCTTAAAGAAAACAAAGGGTTGTAGTTGATGGAACATGTTTATCTTGGTGTCCAGTTACGAGCGGCGTACCGCAAGGGTCGGTGTTGGGTCCACTGCTGTTCGTCATTTTTATAAACGACCTGGATGAGGGTGTAGAAGGATGGGTTAGCAAATTTGCGGATGAAGCTAAGGTCGGTGGAATTGTGGATAGTGACGAAGGATGTAGTAGGTTGCAGAGAGACATAGATAGGATGCAGAGCTGGGCTGAGAGGTGGCAAATGGAGTTTAATGTGGACAAATGTGAGGTGATACACTTTGGACGGAGTAATCGGAATGCAAAGTACTGGGCTAATGGTAAGATTCTTGGGAGTGCAGATGAGCAAAGAGATCTCGGTGTCCATATACACAGATCCCTGAAAGTTGCCACCCAGATTGACTGGGTTGTTAAGGCATACAGTGTCTTGGCCTTTATTAATAGAGGGATTGAGTTCCGGAACCAGGAGATTATGCTGCAGCTGTACAAAGCTCTGGTACGGCCGCACTTGCGAGTATTGTGTACAGTTCTGGTCACCGCATTATAAGAAAAATGTGGAAGCTTTGGAAAGGGTGCAGAGGAGATTTACTAGAATATTGCCTGGTATGGAAGGAATGTCTTACGAGGAAAGGCTGAGAGCTTTGAGACTGTTCTCGTTAGAGAGAAGGTTGAGAGATGACTTAATAGAGACATACAAGATAATCAGATGGTTAGATAGGGTGGACAGGGAGAGCCTTTTTCCAAGTATGGGGACAGCAAACACGAGGGGACACAACTTTAAAGTGAGGGGAGATAGGTATAAGACAGATGTCAAAGGTAGTTTCTTTACTCAGAGAGTAGTAAGGGTATGGAATGCTTTGCCTGCAACGGTAGTAGATTCGCCAAGTTTAAGTACATTTAAGTCGTCATTGGACAGGCATATGGATGTACATGGAATAGCGTAGGTGGGATGGGCTTCAGATTAGTATGACAGGGCGGCACAACATCGAGGGCCGAAGGGCTTGTACTGTGCTGTAATGTTCTATGTTCTATGTTTTATCCGTCACTTTTTCATGGTAGAAAATTCCACAGGTTCACCACTCCCCAGATGAAGAAATTTCTCATCTCAGTCTATAGACTGAGGGTACATTATTTAAGACAGTGTCCCCTGAGTCTGGACTCCCGACATTGGGAACATCTTTCTGCACTAACCCAGTCTAGTCCCGTTAGAACTTTTTACGTTTCTATGAGATTGTCCCTCATTCTTCTAAACTCCAGTCCTATCTAATCCACTATCTCTTCATACGACAGTCTTGTCTTGCCCTCTCTCCAGAACATCCTTCCTTGGATAAGGAGACCAAAACTGCATTTGAGATTCCAGATTTTGTCTTACCAAGGTCCTGTCTGTCTGCCACACCTGCACAAACGTCAGAGTGACAAGACGATTGCCAATTTGAGAACACCATTCAGCTATACAGCCACAGAATGTCAAGTACAACACCAGAGATCCTGGCATACATTTAGTGTTTAAACAGGACATTGCAAAAAAGACCATTATGTTAGGAGATTTCAATTACCTCCAGACGTTCTTTGCATTAATGACAAAATGGCATGAAGAACTAAGAAATATTCTATCTCCATTCTTTGGGAGCCATAAAAAACTCATGATAATGTGGAACAAATACTTCTCTCTTGGGACAAAAGAGAACTTGTGATCACAAAACTCCAGATAATTTAAAAGTACAAAAACACATATCACAATTATTGCTCGAGTTCCACATACTGATGAATATTTATTTTGCATTGAAACATTTTGGCACCATTTTCACACCAAAGGAATGATTTTTGCCATTCCAGGAAATGGGAAGTGTGCAGTAGTAAAAAAAAAGTGCACTTCCTACTCTGGTCCTGACAGGTTCATGCTTACCTCCAAGAGACAACCTCAAGACTTCATGGGTATTAACATATTCAGGTCCATTAATGCATTTAGACCCTAATGTGATTTTAACAGCTGATTACCGTACTCAATACTGGACCCAGCGGTAAAAGCTCATTGTAAGCTGGAACAGAACTTGTAAAGGTAAGTAGCCTTTTTTTTAAACAAAAACTATTGTTCTTTGCAAACTGGGTGGGGGGGGCAGAAGTAGTGAGGATTATTCTCTGGGGTGATGAGGCAGTAACCTATGTCTGGATTCCCGCCTCCCTCTGCCAATCAGGTGGCAGTCACTGCTGTGCTCAGGTGCAAGTCTCAGTTGAGTTCATTTCTGTCTCTTGACCCTAGAAAGTCAGAGTTACACTCAACTTAAAGTCAGTCCTCCAAACCTTAACAAATTACCAGGATGCTTTAAACTTCAAGACCTGTCACCTGTTTCTGAATAACTTAGACAGTGAGTTTGTATTGGTAATGTTCAGTAAATCTGCCCAGTCCGATAAATTAGGTGACAGATGGGTCATTAGAAGATTCATTGCTTTGTGGTTCTGTTAGGTAAGCTGAGCCAAATGACTATATTCGTTACGAACAAATCTTAAAGAACAGCATTCAAAACAATTTTTAAACCATTATCCAGTCCAAGGTAGAGCAACAGCGTGGCAACAGTGACAATACAATTTAAACCTCCCGGAAAATAAAACAGACCCTTCACAGATTAATATTTTGGCAACAAAAACCCAGTATACTGTAGTAAGACAGCATCCTCACTCTGTGTGTGACTGTACCTGCTCTTACATTAGAGTCAACAATTACTCGACAACACACATACTGCTATTTGTGAAGTTCTTTCTTCCAGGGGAGGTTGTGGTATCTGGTAAACTCAGAACTTACTATAGTTTCGACAAAAACGTAACCATTTTCTTCCTATGCTAGGACCCTACATGAGGTCTGCACTATTAGATTACAAAAAAGGCAAGAAAAATGCTAGAGATAACAAGATCAGACAGTAAAGATAAATGTTAATGTTTCAGGTCAATAACCTTTCAATGAACCTGGAAGAAATTAGACGCAGCCGGTTCTGAGTGAGAAGTGGGTGGGTCAACGACACAAGGCAGATCTGTGGAAGGGTGGAGGGCAGAAGAGATCAAATAACAGAAGAGTTCAGCTTCTCAGAGCTTGCCACAAACAACACTATCTCCTCAGACATTAGCATCTGTGATAAAATACTACACTGGAACAGCAGCAGACCATTCACTCCCTCCAGTGTGTTCCTCTATCCAATAAGATCATGACTGCTCTGTGACTTAACTCCATATTCCTGCCTAGGCCCAAATCCCTTAGTACCTTTGCTTAACAAAAATTTATCAATCTCAGATTAAACATAACATCTGATCCTGCATCCACTACCATTTGTAAAAGAGTGCTCCAAATACTTGCCACCCTTTGTGTGCAGAAGTGCGTCTAATGGCCTGGCCCTCATTATCAGACTATGTCTCCCAGTCCTAGGATCCCAACCAGTGGAAATAATTTATCTTTATCTAACCCATGTTTTCCTGTTAATGTCATGAAGACTTCAATCAAATCATCCCTTAAGCTTCAAAATTCTAGAGAAAACACTATCAAATCGTATAGTCTCTCTCCTTGACTTAGCCCATGGGGAGCAGGCATTATTCTTGTAAGCCAACATTGTACTCTCTCCAAGGCCAATACATCCATCCAATTTTTTTGGGGGGGAAGGGGGTGCTCACAGTACTCAGAACCTAACCAGGGTTTTGTATAACTGCAGCACAATTGTTCATCCTTTCACCCCACTCCTTTCGATATAAAGGTCAGCATTCCATTAACTTTCCTGATTATTTTCTGCACCCATTTGTACATTTTAAATATTTGTGCACCTGAACTCCGAAGTCTCTTTGGAGATCCACTGTATTTACCATCATACCATCGAGAAGGTATACTGGCTCATCCCTTTCCAGTCCAAAGTGGATAACCTCATACTTGCTTACATTGAACTCCATCTGCCACAGTTTTGCCCATTCAGCCACTCGACCAATCATAGAGATGTACAGCATGGAAACAAACTCTTCCACCCAACTCGTCCATGATTCGACTAGATTAGATTAGATTCCCTAATGTGGAAACAGGCCCTTCGGCCCAACCAGTCCACACTGACCCTCCGAAGAGTAACCCATCCCGACCCACTTTCCTCTGACTAATCCACCTATCACTATCACTATTTAGCATGGCTAATTCACATGACCTGCACATCTTTGGACTGTGGGAGGAAACCCACGCAGACACGGGGAGAATGTGCAAACTCCATACAGGCAGATGCCCGAGGCTGGAATTGAACCAGGGACCCAGGTGCTGTGAGGCAGCAGTGCTAACCACTGAGCCATCGTGCCACTCCAATATCCTAAATTAATCTAGTCCCATTTATCAGTACTTGGCCCACATCCCTCTAACCCCTTACTTCTCATATATCCATCCAGATGCCTTTAAATGTTGTGATTGTATCAGCCTCCACCACTTCCTCTAGCAGCTCATTCCACTTCCGCATGCACGCAAGCGCACACACACACAGACACACCCACCACCATTTGCATGATAAAGTAGCCCCTTTTAAATCTTTCCCCTCTCACTTTAAAACTATCCCCTCTAGTTTTGGACTCCCCTACCCTGGGGAAAAGACTTTGTTGATTCACCGTATCCATGCCTCTCATGGTTTTATGAGCTTCTATAAGGTAACCCCCCCAGCTTCCATGCTCCAGGGAAAATAGCTCTAGCCTATTCAGTCTCTCTCTATAACTCAAACCCTCCAGTCCTGGCAACATCTTTGTCAATCTTTTCTGAACCCTTTCAATTTTAACAACATCCTTCCTAAAGCAGGGAGTCCTTTTGTAATTTTATTCTATCATCCACACTAACTACAATGCTGCCTAATTCTGTCATCAGCACATTTGGATATGAGTTTCTAAGTCATTACCCACATTGTTAATAAATAATGTGAATAATTGAGGCCCTAATACAGATCCTCATGGGACACCACTGGTCACATGTTGCCCATTTGAGTATCTACCTACCTTCTGCTGCCTGCCACTCAACCAATTTCCCAGCGATGTCAGTAATTTTCATTCAATTCCATGACCTTCTATCTTAGTTAACAGTCTGTTATGTGGGACTTTATCAAATGATCCGTTAAGTCCATATAAACAACATGCATAGACATCGTCCTCTCCTCTATCTGACACCTCTTCAAATTATTCAATGATATTTGTCAGGTATTACCTACATATCACAAATCCACGTTAACTCTCCATAATTAACTGAAAATGTTCAAGGTGTTCTTGATTATCGACTCATACAATTGCCCCATCACTGATGTTAAGCTAAATGGTCAGTCATTCCCTGGTTTTCCTCTTTCGTCCTTCTTAAAAGGCAGAATAACACGTTCGAAAATACAGTTGTAATATTGAAGCTAACTTTCTAGCTTCCACTCTATGGACTTAAAACAATTTTTATTTATACAGCACTTTAAAGAAAATCCCAAGGCAACATATAATATGCTGAAAATGTGTTGCTGGAAAAGCGCAGCAGGTCAGGCAGCATGTAAGGAACAGGAGAATCGACGTTTCGGGCATAAGCCCTTCTTCAGGAATGAGGAAAGTGTGTCCAGCAGGCTAAGATAAAAGGTAGGGAGGAGGGACTTGGGGGAGGGGCTTTGGAAATGCGATAGGTGGAGGGAGGTCAAGGTGAGGGTGATAGGCCGGAGTGGGGTGGGGGCGGAGAGGTCAGGAAGA
>NC_057736.1:2345078-2405679 GCF_004010195.1 Chiloscyllium plagiosum | reverse complement strand
TGTAGGCTGCAGCGGGACATTGGCAGGATGCAGAGGTGGGCTGAGAGGTGGCAGATGGAGTTCAACCTGGATAAATGCGAGGTGATGCATTTTGGAAGGTCGAATTTGAAAGCTGAGTACAGGATTAAGGATAGGATTCTTGGTAGTGTGGAGGAACAGAGGGATCTTGGGGTGCAGGTACATAGATCGCTTAAAATGGCCACCCAAGTGGACAGGGTTGTTAAGAAAGCATATGGTGTTTTGGCTTTCATTAACAGGGGCCTTGAGTTTAAGAGTCGTGAGATCTTGTTGCAGCTCTATAAAACTTTGGTTAGACCGCACTTGGAATACTGCGTCCAGTTCTGGTTGCCCTATTATAAGAAAGATGTGGATGCTTTGGAGAGGGTTCAGAGGAGGGTTACTAGGATGCTGCCTGGACTGGAGGGCTTATCTTATGAGGAGAGGTTGACTGAGCTCGGACTTTTTTCATTAGAGAAAAGGAGGAGAAGAGGGGACCTAATTGAGGTATACAAGATAATGAGAGGCATAGATAGAGTCGATAGCCAGAGACTATTTCCCAGGGCAGAAATGGTCATAGTTTTAAGCTGGTTGGAAGAAAGTATAGAGGGGATGTCAGAGGCGGGTTCTTTACACAGAGAGTTGAGAGAGCATGGAATGCATTGCCAGCAGCAGTTGTGAAGGCAGAGTCATTGGGGACATTTAAGAGACTCCTGGACATGCATATTGTCACAGACATTTGAGGGTGCATACATGAGGATCAGTGGTCGGCACAACATCGTGGGCTGAAGGGCCTGTTCTGTGCTGTACTCTTCTATGTTCTAAGGTGAAATTAGTGCAGATGGCCAAAGCATTGGTGAAAGAGAGTTGGAAAGAAAGGAAGGAAGAGGAACTTTGGGATGCAATTCCAAACCTTAGGGCCCCACAGTAATGCACAGCTATCAATGTGCAGCAGGAATCACAATTGAGGGATCCTCGAGAAGCCAGAATTAGATTTACTGAATAAACATACTTTGATTACTCTGCTACAACTGGTTTTACATCTGTCAGAAGTCACACAATACCAGGTTATAGTCCAACAGGTTTACTTTGTCCAACTGCTCCTTTGTCAGGCAAAGTGTGACCATGGTGTCATGTGACTTCTGACTTTATCCACCTCAGTGCAATACCGGCACCTCCACATCATTTTACACCTGTAATCCAACACAATTAACGTACATTTGCTGTTTTCTGAAACGTGTAATGGAAATGGGCCAAGGTTCCAAAGTTGGGGATTGAATAGGAGGGACATGACTTATTGTTAGACAGATTCACATTTATGTTGCATCTGTGATAATCTCAGGAAGTCTCAAAGTGCATTACAGCCAATGGAATAGCTTTGAGGTGTTGTCACTGTTGTAATGTCAGAATTGTATAAAATTGTTTGATATTTAGTGCATTGATTAATTCAAAATTTGTGGTTACTTTTTTCTGATAGTGGCTAAGGACCGATTATATAATCCCCAGAGTTTACAGGTAGAATACAGAAATGGGTTATGAGCTGGTAATCAATGGGAAATGAAGGGAAGTTGAGGATGTTAATGTCTTTGTAAACAGGATGATCTATCCATTCGACTTATCATTAGTGTTCCTGGGACAAACAAAATGAATTTTCAGTTTCAATTTGAACCACAGCAAGAGCACATTCACCTGGACTGTGGTGATGTAGTAGGCACATCTACTGCACCAGTGTTTAAAGATCCAAATCAACTGAACTCGAATGCATTCTCTTGTTAATTCAGTGAAATTCTTTTTTCAGTGTGTCTCAAATTATTCCCAATGGGCAACAAACACCTGATCTACCTCTAAAGCTCGTCAAATTGTTGCAACTGTTTCCTGAATACAAAGGGAAACTAGAACATGAACATGAATTCAAATGACTCCACTGAGTCATATAAATACAAGTACTTTGGTGTACATCTGCTTAATACAGGTTTCTGCTGTTCACAAGGCTGAAGACTACAATACATCACCTTAGGCTTAAATATCAATCTTTTTCAGAAAATAAAAAGACCAGATTGTCACAGCACCAAAGTGTTGCTGACACTGCAGTCCACCGCACCTCATTTGATTTGAACTGTGTTAAAATACAGCAGTGCATAAAAAAAGCTTTAAAGCTGTGAAGCCATTAAGTTTTCCATTGCAGCAAAATAATAAATGCTCCGCTCATAATTTAAGCTAAAAGAAAAGCAAGCTTGTTTTGAAGACACACAATAAGAGACATCTCTACCTTATTTGCCATTTGGAAAGAATGATTTCCATTTCTATAGCACCTGCAGGACCTCAATATTGCAATGATGGATTTTTGAGATGGACACTGTTCTGAAGGAGAAAATGTAGCAGTACCCAAAACCTTGGTTCAGTCTGAACCCCGGTTGTCCTATTGAAGTGTGTTCGGAAATACCCTTGATGCTGTTTCCTGAGCATGTTGCGCTGGCAAAGGTCCTATGTCTGGTGGAACCCACCTGCACATGCCAGAATGCCAGACCATTTTCGGTTCTTGAGATGGCTAAGCATTTCTATTTCATATTACGAATTGACTAGATTATATTATATTAGATTAGATTACTTACAGCGTGGAAACAGGCCCTTCGGCCCAACAAGTCCACACGGACCCGCCGAAGCACAACCCACCCAGACCCATTCCCCTACATTTACCCCTTCACCTAACACTACAGGCACTTTAGCATGGCCAATTCACCTAACCTGCACATTTTTGGATTGTGGGAGGAAACCCACGCAGACACAGGGAGAATGTGCAAACTCCACACTGAGTGTCGCCTGAGGTGGGAATTGAATCCGCGTCTCTGGCACTGTGAGGCAACAGTGCTAACCACTGTGCCACCATGCCGCCCACAAAAGTCTTGTAATGATACCACTAGGCCATCACCTCCTCTGATAACTACATTAACGAATTCAGCATCTCCACAGAGGAATTTATTTTATAATAATTTTGTCAAATTTATTAAAGTAACCTTGTTAATGGATATTGGCACTCGATCTCTGATATAAAGATAGATATGTTTGGCCATATCAGGAATTGGGTAAAACAATGAAATTTATATTGTGACCCATGTCACTGGGGCTAGAGAAAGGCAGTGCACCCCTCCCATGTTAGTCACAACAAAATATAAAATACCACATGCATTAGACCAAGAGCTATGTGGAAGATTACTAAAGACTTTCTTTTCCTGCAACCCTTTCCCCATTCACACACCAAACCATAGATTTACTCAGGAAATTGAGGTACATGAATCTAAGTTTAAAAACTTTCTCTTAAAAGATAGAAATGCACAGAATGTTCACCTTTAGTCAGGTAGTGTGGTGCTGGAAGGTTATGGTCGGCCTTTCTGATGAAGGGCTTATGCCCGAAACGTCGATTCTCCTGTTCCTCGGATGCTGCCTGACCTGCGTTTTTCCAGCACCAGACTGACTTGGAACTCCAGCATCTGCAGTCCTCACTTTCTCCCACCTTTAGTTAAGTAGTCCATCAATGATTGTATACCCTTGTCATGCCCTCACCACAGCTGACAGCTCTGCCCATTATGTTTATTCTTTACTTGTTTGGTCTAAGTTTAAATAATTCATGTTTTGAAGGATCATAATCACACCCTCCAAATGCTCATGCCTCCTACCTTGCTTTGGTTTAATTTTGCTTTAATTCAGGGTAGACTGATACTACAAAAACCTAACTAATCAGGAAGAGTATTGAAGTGTGAGGTGCAAGTTGTTCGGACTGAGTTCTGGCAGCCTTCAAACTTAATGACAAAGGTCAACAACTGGGCCACGTATCTGGTCCCTTGCAATGTTTCACTCTGTTCTGCACCATTTACTATTACAATGCTTTATATGCTGTCACTTTTTGCACTCTGAGGGAACAGCCATAGTCATAGCCAACTGGTGTCCACCCTACTGTGTGCCAAGGTAGGCATAAAACAGCTCAATTTCTGTCAGGTATTAGCAAACCCCACAGCAGCAGGTTATACTGAATACAAAAAGCAAAATCCTATTTTGAAAACAGAGCATAATTTGCAGTACACTGATGCCAAAGGAAAAACAATCAAAACAGTTATTCTCTGGAAAATCCCACACTCCAATTTTGTTAAATCTGTATGATCCAAACAACAGTTGTTGGAATTCTTTCTCCAAAATATGTGGAGATATGTTCAAAGATGTGGATCACTGGAATGCTTTCCAGGGAAGGTAGGATCTGTACAAGAAGGATGGGTTGCATCTAAACTGGAGTGGCACCAATATTCTGGCAGGGTAGTTTGCTATGGTCAATCAGGAGGGTTTAAACTACATGACAGGAGGTAGGAGGTCAGTCAGTCGAGAGACCAGGAAAGAGCTTGAGACTTAGGCAAATATAGATAAGATTCTGGATTAGAGTGGCGCCAGAAAAGCACAGCAGTTCAGACAGAATCCGAGGAGCAGGAAAATCAACGTTTCGGGCTGAAGCCTTTCATCAGGAATACAGCTCAGAGGAAGAGCAAACTGGGAGAGATTGCTGAGCTCAGCAGACCCGAAGGCTTCATTGCAAGTAGTATAACAGGTAAGACGAATGAACTTAGAGCCTGGATTAATGCATGCATTTATGACATTGCAGATATCACAGAGTCATAGTTGAAATAGGGCCAGGATTGGCAAATTAAAGTTCCAGGTTATTGGTATCTTTTAGACGAGACAGAGGAGGAAGCAAGAGAGTTAGGGGAGTTGCATTACTGGTTAAAGAGCATATCACAGCTGTGTTAAGGGAGGACACTGTGAAGGGGTCTTGCAGCGAGGTATAATGGGCTGAGTTCACAATAGAAAGGTTGCAGTCATAATGTTGGGATTCTACTACAGACTTCCCAGCTGCCAATGGGAGAGACAGGAAGAGATGTGCGGTCAGATTCTGGAAAGTGTGAAAATAACAGGGTTGTTGTGGTGGGTGATTCTAACTTCCCCATATTGACCGGTACTCCCTTAGTGCTGACAGTTTGGATGGGAAGCAACTTGTTTTGTGTATCCAGAAGGGTTTATTTTTTAAATAGTGTGTGGATAGTCCAATAAGGAGGGGACCAATACTGGACCTGGTATCAGGAAATGATCCCAGTCAGGTGATCAAAGTTTTAGTGGGAGAGCATTTTTGGAATTGTGAACATAATTACGTCAGTGTTCAGATAGTTATCTGTAACATATAAGACAAGAGAGGACCTCGGATGAAGATGTTAAGTTGGGGAAAGGCCAACCATAACCAAATTAGGCCAGACTTGGAGAATGTGGATTGGGAATGGCTGTTTGAGGGCAAATCCACATCTGACCTGTGGGAGTCTTTTAAAGACCGGTTGATTAGAGTGCAGGAAGGCATGTTCCTGTGAAAGTGAAGGACCGCATTTGCAGGATTCAGGAATCTTGAATGGCAGAGGAAGCTATCAACTTAGTCAAAAAATAAAAGGAAGCATACCGAAGGTTTAGGCAACTAAAAACAGACAAAGTCCTTGAACATAGAGAAAGTAGGAAGAAGCTCAAACAGGGAATTAGGAAGGCTAAAGGGGGTATGAAATGTCCTTGGTCAGCAGGGTTAAGGAGAATCCCAAGGCATTCTATACATACATTAGGAGCAAGAGGGTAGCTAGGGAAAGAGTAGGCCCACTCAAAGATGAAGAAGGGAGGCTATGTGTCAATCCAGGGGAAATGGGTGAGATCCTTAATGAGTAGTTTACATCAGTATTCATCAAAGATAGGGACATGAGAGATATTAAGGTTAGGGGAAAATGTGTGAATATGCTCAGGCAGGACAACGTAATGAAGGAGAAAGTGTTGGATGCCTCAAACTACATTAAGGGAGACAAATCCCCAGGGCCAGATGGGATACTGTGGGAGGCAAGGGTGGAAACAGCTGGGGCCTTTACAGATATCTTTGCATCCTCTTTGGCCTCAGGTGAGACTCCAGAGAAGTGGAACATAGCCAATGTTGTTCCTTTATTTAAAAAGGGAAACACAGATAATCCAGGCAACTACAGCCCAGTAAGCCTGATGTCAGTGGTACGGAAGCTGTTGGTAAAGATTTTAAGTGACAGAATTTATTCAACAGTTGGACGCGAATGGACTTGTTAGTGATAGGCAGCATGGGTTTGTGCAGGGAAGGCCATGTTCAGCAACTTGACTGAGCTTTTTGAGGTAGTGATTAGAGAAGGGCAGTGGATATTGTCTACATGAACTTGAGTAATGCATTTGATAAGGTACCTCATGGCAGGCTGGTACAGAAGGTAGTGTCTCATGGAATCCAGAATGAGCTGGCTAGGTGGACACAAAATTGGCTCGATCCTAGAAAAGACAGAGCAGCAGTGGAACGGTGCTTTTTGGAATGGAGATCAGTAACTAGTGATGTTACGCAGGAAGCTTTGTTATTTGTAATGTATATGAATGAGGAAATGTAGGTGATCTGATTAGTAATGACAGATGACACCAAAATTGACAGAGTTGCATATAAATGGGGAGGTCTGTCAAAGGATATAGTGGGACACAGACTGATGCAGATTTGTACAGAGACGTGGTAGATGGAGTTTAATCCAGACAAATGCAAGGTGATGCATTTTGGAAGATCAAATTCAGGTGTGACTTATACAAAAAAATGGCAGAACCTGCAGAACATTGACACACGGAGGGATCTGGGCATACAGGTCCATGGATCCCTGAACATGGCACCACAGGTGGACAAGATAGTCAAGAGGCATACAGTACACTTCCCTTCATCAGCCGGGGCATCGAACATTAAAGTTGGCAAGTTATGTTACAGTTGTACAAAACTTTAGTCAGGCCACGTTTGGAATGTACCACGCAGTCCTGGTTGCTTCACTACCAGAAGGACATGGATGCTTTGGAGAGGGTGCAGGGAAGGTTTACCAGGATATTGCCTGGTGTGGAGTGTTATGAGTAGAGGCTGGATAAATTGGATTGTTTTCACTGGAAAGACAGAGGCTGAGGGTGACCTGACAGAGGTCTATAAAATTATGAGAGGTATAGGTAGGTTGGATAGTCAGAAGTTTTTCCCAGGGTGGAAAGGTCAACAACAAGAGGACACACGTTCACAGTGAGAGGTGGAAGGTGTAGGGGAGAAGTGCAGGGCAAAATGTTTCACCCAGAGGGTGGTGGGTGCCTGGGACATACTGCCAGTGGAGGTGGTAGAAACAGGTAAATTAGCAAAGTTTAAGGTGTATCTTAATAGACACGTGAACGGGAGGTGAACAGAGGGATAGAAGCCATGTGTGGGCAATAGGTAGCGGGTCCAAGTAAGGAGTAGAGTTGGCACAGGTTTGGTGGGCCGAAGGACCTGATCCTAAATTGTATTGTATTGTATGAAATCGGTATAATTCATTTTGTGACACAGTGCAATATGAAACCCCTTATTTACTAAACACTGGTTGTTCTGCTATAACGCGTGTTTCATCAGCACGAATCAGCTATAACGCAATTGACAGATTGTGGCTGCTGTTTGGATAATGCGAGCTTTCTACTGAATGGGTGAAGCGATTTTCTATTAGCGATCTTCGACAGTGCAATTTTCTCGAGCATGAGGTTGCAGAAGAACACATTTGTCGCCTTATAGCAGATCAACCTGTATGAATGTCAATTACATTTTCAAACAATCCATTGTTGATGAAATGCTGTGGAACATTTTTGAGCAATGTGACATTCTAAGATAATGTGTGCTTGTAAGTACCTCCCTCGGGTGTCATCACCAAAGAAGACTCCAGTTCCAGTTATACCAAGAATTTGCAACCAAGCTTGAAATGATTTTCGTGAGATGGCATCTTTGTGCAGCCACACTTAAAACCTCAAAATTGACTGTATAGGAAAATTCAATCTAAATACAACTTAAGTATAACTGACTGACAAAAGTGGACTGGTTAATATTGCTGGCATTTCCCCACTTTTCAACAGACTGTCCACAAAAACTAAAAAGGTTTCCAAAGATTTCTTGACAAATAAACAAATGAAGCACATGGCTCAGCCTACCACCAAGGACAAAATGTAGTGAGAATGAATAATTAATAGCAAAGGATAGAATGTGGAGGCGCTGACGTAAGTGTTAATGTTACTAATAGCAAAGGTTTCGAGGGAAATGGGCCAAATGTAGGCAAATGGGACTTGTTTAGTTTATGAAACTTAGTCAGAAAGGATAAGTTGGACTGAAAGGTCTGTTTCCATATGTATAAGTATGACTTTCTAACTGTAATTCAGAATGCAAAACTTACACTCATGGGTATGGGTTTGAATATCACCATTCTAGATTATGTAATTTTATTTCGATCAGAATGTAGAATGAAATAGCTGGCATTAGGTTCATTGTGTAATCACTGTCAATTGTCAGGATAAAACTACCGGAATCACTAATGTCGTGCAGGGAAGGAAATCCACCATCCCAAAATCAAACAAAAAAACTGCAGATGCTGGGGATCCGAAACAAAAACAGAAATTGCTGGAGAAATTCAGTAAATAAGTCTAATAGTATAGTGCAGTGAGAACAAAGCTAACATTTAGAGTCCAGTGACCCTTCTCTGAAAAAGATGCAACCAGACCTGCTGAGTTTCTCTAGCAATTTGTCTTTTTGTTTGAAATCTGCCATCAATGCCTGGTCTGGTCTTTATATGGCTGCAGACGTACAGCAAGGTGGCTAGTTCTTAGAGGCCCTATGGGCATGAAAGGATAAGTAATAACCCCTGGGCGAGCCAGAGCTGCCCACATCCGATGAACAAAAGGGAACAACTTTGCACAAACCATAACTGAGCTTAAAACTCCAGGCCGATATTGTAGCTTTTCTTAATCTCCATACAGGATAGGATTTTATACTTTTCTCAAATCTTCAGTTGAGTTGGCTGATCAGGATGGAGTGTGGTGCTGGAAAAGCACAGCAGGTCAGGTAGCAACCGAGGAACAGGAGAATTGAGGTTTCAGGCAAAAGCCCTTCATCAGGAATGAGTATTCCTGATAAAGGGCTTTTGCCCTAAACGTTGCTTCTCCTGCTCCTCGGATGCTGCCTGACCTGCTGTGCTTTTCCAGCAACACACTCTTGCCTTGAAGAGAGGAAAGGCCTACTCCTGCTCCTATTTTCTATGTTTAATTGCACTTAGACAGCAAACTTCATAAAGTGTTCCAAGATGCTTCACAAAAGTATTAATAACTGATACCAAACTGAGATATCAACACCAATGACCAAACACTTGGTCACAGAAGTTAACTTTTAAGCAGCATTTTAAAAATAGGGGGAAGGGAATTCCAGAGCCTGGGACCAAGGTGATTAAAAACTAGAGGGCAAAGGAAATGGCTAATAGAGAAGACACCAGGAGTTCAAAGGTAGAGAGGGCGGTGCTCACAAAATATTGAACAATGAAGGCCAGAAAGGTTCCAAAATGAAAATACCAGCTTTAAAATCTAGGCACAGGTACACTGGGAGCCAGCACAGCCCAAAGAAACAACAAGGGCAAGGAGGAAACAAGACTCTGTAGAACTGAACACAGCAGGCAGAGGGTTTGGAGGAACACATTTTTGGACAGGGAGGTTAACTAAGAGAAATTCAACAGTCAAATACAGTTAATTAACTATAAAAGAACTAACTGCATGAAATCCTTATTCCCTTTAGTTGGTAAATAATTAATGAAAATGCTACAAGCTCTTTCAGTACTCTCTGTAATGATTCACTTTAACGGCCTATGCATGATTTTGGTGGTACAGTGTAAAGTGTCTTCTGTAGTGAGCAGCAGGGAATGTACCACCTGATTTTCCTGGAGTTTAGTCACTACATATCCAAAATCTTTCATTTCCCTCAGTGGCATTAATAATCTACACATAACCAAATGTTTCACGGGGAGTTTCCTCAAGTGGCAATGGCTGGGCACTTTAAAAATTAGAGGTGAACATTGAGAATTAATGGACAAATTTCACCTGAACAAGTACTTAATAAAGAGAAGCCTAACTTTTTTTTAAGAAAATGTGATAAAATTCCTGACATGCTCATGCTAAAGCTAACAGGGATAACACAAGACACAAAATAAATGTTTTTGGAAGTTTCTCTCTGGCATTTTTTTTCAACCAGCAATGGTCAAAATAGGAACATGGTGATCACCAACTCCAACGCTAGACCCATAGTAATGTGGACAACTGTTCACTGTCCCCTGGGCAAATTAGGAATCAGCAACACATGCTGGCTCAGCCAGCTACATCCACATTCTGTGAATGAATGTAAAAAAACACTCCCTTAGCAACATTTTACCTGGAGACCCTGGTATTAATGGGGCTAGAGTTAACTGGAGCTTGATTGAAAATGTAATTCTGTTTTAATTAAGGGGACTGGTTAATTCCTGTGAGAGGTTCAAACACACCTGGTTCC
Source organism: Chiloscyllium plagiosum (assembly GCF_004010195.1). Lineage (NCBI taxonomy): Eukaryota > Metazoa > Chordata > Chondrichthyes > Orectolobiformes > Hemiscylliidae > Chiloscyllium > Chiloscyllium plagiosum. The sequence goes on along the minus strand of NC_057736.1, from coordinate 2,395,271 downwards.
CACTTAAGGCAAATTATATTTTGGCGTTCAATCAGACACCTGAATATTTGCCCCTAGAGGAAATGAAGGATTTGGGATTATTAAAATTACAAAACTATACAGTTTCTGAACAAAAAACATCAGACAAATCTTTACAACCATTTCTTAAATATCCTGTTTGGTCTTAACTGACTGAGATTGGTCAGGAGGAGGTGAGGACTGCAGGTGCTGGAGATCAGAGTGGAGAGTGTAATGCTGGAAAAGCACAGCAGATCAGGCAGCAAACAAGGAACAGGAAATTGAGCCCTTGAGACTGCTCATCATTAGAAATGTGGAGTAACGTGTTGTCATCGCAAAAGTGAGGAAGGACATCAGCAAACAAAGTACAATTTTAAAAGGAATTGGGAGAGAGGGAGTGTGTTCTAGGCATATAAATGCATGAATTGCTGAATGTGGTGAGACACGATAAGAAAGCAATCAAACAGAAGGACAGGACCCTGGGCTTTAGAAACAGAGGAGAAAGTGAGGACTGCAGATGCTGGAGATCAGAGCTGAAAATGTGTTGCTGGAAAAGCGCAGCAGGTCAGGCAGCATCCAAGGAGCTGGAGAATCTTCGAAGGGCTCATGCCCGAAACGTCGATTCTCCTGCTCCTTGGATGCTGCCTGACCTGCTGCACTTTTCCAGCAACACATTTTCAGCTTTAGAAACAGAGCCATGGAGTACAAAAGCAAGAATTTTGTGATGAACCTTTTCAAAAACAATGCTTCGCGATCCATTGGGGCATCATATCCAATTCTGGGCAACATATCCTCAGAACGACATGAAAAGATATCACGGGAAAGATTTACAATTACTGTTCTAGACATGAGACATAAACTTTACATGAACAGATCAGAGCAGCTTGAGTCTTCTTGGAAATTAGCAGGCTGTAAGGTGATTTGTTTGAAATGTTCAAAATCTGAACAGGAATAGTTGATGGAGAGAAACTGTTCCCATTGGTGTTGAGGCTCAGAATCAGAAGGTGCAGACTCTGGTTGGCTGAAGGATCAAAAGGAACAGGAGGAAAAGTGCAGGAAGGGTTACACCTGGAACACCAGCCAGGAAGGTGAAGGGGGATTCAATTCAGAAAGAGAATCAAATAAACACCTGAAGGGAAACATTTACAAGGCTACAGAGGAAGGATTTAGCAAGTGGAACAAGTTAAATTGTTCTTACACAGAGCCAACATGGGATTGATGGGTTAAATGGAACCCTGAGCCACACTGTTCAATGCTTCTGTGACCATTTACTTGGAGTGAAGTATCACCTGCAGGCATCACAGATCCAACATCCAGATGGTGATCAAGACTGGGAACTCAATATTAAGAGTATTCGACATTCTGGGAAAAACAGGCAAAAAAGGAAAGGAGTGGGGTAACTTTGTTAATGAAGAAGTGGGTCAGTGTGGCGATCAATAGCAATATCAGTGTAAGAGATCAGTGTGGGATTAACTTGGTGGAAGTAAAGAACGGTAAGGGAAACAAGTCATGGGTAGGAATCTTCTATAGGCCCCCAAAGAGGTGCCTCACTGTCAGAAAGAATATAAATCAGAAAACAATGGAGGCATTTAAGAATGACATTAAAATTGTTAGGAGTGATTTTGATCTACATATTGACTGAGCATATTAGGTGGCATGGGTACAGTACAGATGAACCATGCATTGCACATTCCTAACTTGGAGCAGGTTGTTTTAGCTCTGATAATATGTAATGAGGTAGAATTAATAGGAGATTGTGTCGTTATGAATGCAAGTGGTAGCAATCACAACATGGTAGAATTCCAAATTCAGTTTGAAGGAGAGTCACTCCAGGTCACAAACCAATGTCCTCAACTTAAATAAGGACATTATAGAGGGATGAGAGAGGAGTTATCCAAAGCATGTTGGGAATATTATCTAAGGGGGAAGTTAGCAGATGAGGAGCGGTAGTCAATACTTTATAATACTCATCAAAAAATGTATTCTGCTCAAAAAGGAAAACTCAATAAGAATGAACCACCTGTGGCATACAAAAGTAGTCAAGGGGAGTATCCAGTCAAAAGCTAAGGCATACAAAGCAACAGAAACTACTGCAGGATAAACATTTTTTTTAAAAGAAGTAACAGTGGATGACCGAAAAGCTAATAAATGCAAAAAAAATTAAGAAAGTAAATTGTCAAGAAACAAAAACAAACAGCAAAAGCTTCGACAAGTATATAAAACAACGTGGAATCCTTGGAGGATACAACTGTGGAATTAATAACAGGGAAGTGAAATGGTAGATAACTTAAACCAATATGTTGTATCAGTTTTCATGAAGGCTACTATAAATATTTCCAAGATAACAGATAGGCAAGTTACTCATGGGAGGAAAGATCATAGAACAGTCTCTATCATAAAGAACGAGGCATTTGTCAAACTAATGGGACTAAAAGCAGACAAGTTGCCAGGACCCAACTGCCTACATCCAAGGTTTTAAAAGGAATTGGCTGCTGAGATAGTGGAGGCATTGGTTAAAATATTTTAGAACGCGATGAATTCCGGGAGTGTTCTGGGATTGGAAAACCGCTACTGTGACACCCCTGTTGAAACAGGCAGAGAACCAGAATGGAGGAAACTAGTGACTCTTTAGCCCATTATCTATCATTGGGAAAATACTAGAATCCACTAATTAAGGAAGAAATAGCAGGATATTTAGAAAAGTTTAATGCAACCAAACATAATCAACATAGTTTTGTGAAAGGGAAATCAAAATTTGACTCGTTTACTGGAGTTCTTTGAGGTTATAACAAGCAGAGTTGATAAATAAAAAGGAATTGGGTGACGTAGTGTGTTGAATTTCTACAAGGTATTTGATAAGGTGTTACACAAAATGTTATTATACAAGGAGGTCATACTATTGAGGTAATATTACCATGGCTTGAAGATTGGTTAAAACAGAAGTCAGAGTCAGAATGATTGGGTCTATTTCAGGTTAGAAAGATTTAACTGGTAGAGTACCAGTCCTAATATCTCAATTATTTACTATCAATATCAATGACATGGCATTAGAAGCAGACTGTAATGTATCCAAATTTGCAGATGATATAAAAATAAATGGGAGAGCATGTTATAATAAGGACATAGGAATCTGCAAAGGGACAGAGATAGGTTAAGTGAGTGCACAAAAACTTGGCATATAGAGTTTAATAAGGAATGTGCAATGTCACACACATTGGCAGACTAACACTGAAATGGAGAAAAACCTGAAAGAGTTGCAACATAACTGGGTCTGGGTGTTCTTGTGCATGAAACACAAAATGCTAGCATGCAAGTGTAGCAAGACATTGAGAAAGAAAATGGAATATTGGCCTTAATTACCAGGGGGTTTGTGTTTAAAAATAAGTAAGTCTTGTTCCAACTATACTGGGTGAGGCTACACCTGGAGGATGGTGTCTAGATTTGGTTCCTGTATTTGAGAAAGAATGTAGTAACATTGTGAGCAGTTCAAAAGAGGTTCAGTTTGCAGCTTCCTGGGATAAAGCGAGTATCGGATCAAGAACGGCAAAACAGGCTTTTATTTATTTGAGCTTTGGAGATTGAGGACTGATCTTATTGAAAAATACAAGATTCTGAGGGGCTCTTAAGGGTAGACATGGAGGTGGTGTTTGGGACAATCTTGAATGAGGAGACACGGTTACAGAGTAAAAGGTACATTCATTTAAAACTGAGATGTGAAGGAATTTCTTCTCTTAGAGGGTAACAAATGTCTGGATTCTCTATCCCAAAGAGCTGTGGAGGCTGGATCATTAAGTGTTTAAAGAGGTTGACAGACTTTTGAAATATTGGGGAATTAAAAACTTGAAGAATTAATGAAATTTGAATTAACATAAATGAGGAGTTGAAGACTAGGGCAGATCAGCCATGATCCTATTGAATGGTGGGGCAAGTTAGAGGGGCTGAATGGTCCACACTCACTCCTATTTCTCATGTCCTTGCAACTGCAGATTTTGCATTGCTGTGAAACTGTACAGCAGGAGATATGTATTATAATTGAAAACAAACTTGCCTCACTTTGGAGCTGGGTGTCCAGTTTCAGACCACACACAGCCTCGCTGTGTATCCTTCATACTAACTGCATTACAGTTGCAACTGATGCAGAGCCTACGTTTTAATCTTTCAAATTGAAGTTTTTTTTCAAAGAAAAGTTCCCATGTGATCCATTGGGCTGCTGTTAAATTTTTAATGCTTAAAAAGAGCCTACTGCCCTGTCAGTCTTTTGCTAAGATCAAAACTCTCACCAGCTTTCAGGCTGCAGTTAGCATTGCTAGAAGCTGGTGTTTAAGTATGCAGACAGAGTCTTCAGCTGTCTCAGTCCTGTTCTCTGGCTCTTCATCCCTAAACTACTCAACTTTCCTCTTTGCACTTTGTAATTTTAAAAGCCCTATCAAAGATCTATAACTCCTGTCATCTGTTAACTCTTCTTGCACAGCTCCACGTCTATTGTTCCTGTGGAATGAAGCTTTGCTAGTCCAAGCTAATGCTGCGTTTTTCTGTCCGATGTGGAAAGGAATTACAGAGGCAGCAGTATACTTGAGTGCTGTAAAACAGGCCATTGTGTCAAATCTATACCCAGGATATGAAAATAGCTTTAGGAATTTATTAGCAAATCCCAATGACTACATACATTGCAAGCATCGATCTTTCAGTGGATCAAATCCCAATAATCCACACCCAAATATTTCATCGATACATGGCAACAAATCAAAAGTGAGAGGTACTTTCAAGGCCATAACAAAAAAAAATCAAGATTTTCACATCAAAATAGGTTAATGTAGCATAATGACGAAGCAGTTTTTTTTACATACCCACTAATTATAACTCCATGAAGTGTACCTCTGATCTCAGCCAGTCATTGTTTTGTTAGTCTGTTTGTTACTGAAACTCTTTGTGGCAGTTAAAGGTGTGCAAATTTGAGGTATCAATTTTGCCGTTAATTTTTTTAAAAGCCCATATTAGCAATGGATACCCTCAGCACTGACCGTTTGGATTTCCCAATGGCCAAGCAGTTATGCCACATGGGCACCCTTTGAACTCTGTAGGAATTTCCTGGCAAAGTTTCAGATTCTCTGGGTAATTCCTGTATGCCTGAAATCTCCCAAAGTATCTGTTTATACCATAGAGTCATAGAGATGTGCAGCACAGAAAGTGACCCTTTGGTCCAACTCGTCCATACTGACCAGATATCATAAACTAATCTAGTCCCATTTTCCAGCACTTGACCCATATCCCTCTAAGCCCTTCCTATTCATATACCCATCCAAATGCCTCTTAAATATTACAATTGTACCAGTCTCCACCACTTCCTCTGGCAGCTGGTTCCATACACGCACCACCCCCTGCGTGAAAAAGTTACCCTTAGGTCCCTTTTAAACCTTTCCCCTCTCACCCTAAACCAATGTCCTCTTGTTCTGGACTTGTATTGGAGGGTTCCGATTAAGTTAAGCAAATTGTCATTTAGTAGAAGTTAAATTATCAAATACAGTCTGAGTATCTATTCAACTGACTCTATACCTCCCTCTCACATCCCCGATTACAATGTCCAATGGGAGGTGAAGCACATTCTCAGACTTGAGCACCATTCCCTTCTACCCATCCCCACGACCCGATAACCCTATGCTCAGCCAGTCATACCTAACACAAACCCTTTACCCTGAACACTTATCTGGCCACCTTGCATTCACCCACATGAGCCCATACTCCCTTCTTAGCATCCTGCACTGTTCCCATTCTGCCCCTGACAGCTGACACCATAGTTTGCTGGTACCCTAGCCCTCCCCCATTTGGCACAGACCCTCCAATCACCCTAACTTTATTTTTGCCTCATGGAATTACAGTCTGACAGCAGCTTTCAAAGTGGGTGTCAGGACCCTTAAATTTCAGAATACAGCAACTCACTGCTATGAAAAGGGGACACGTTTACCTTCCCCTGACAGTCCTGCATTACAAGAGAACTGTCAGAACATAAGTGTGACTCCCCTTTTCAGGTTGCCCTGACTGGAATCCCCTTTCAGAATTATTGGGCTTCCGTCTTTAGTTAAGAAACGGCCTGATTGGGAATCTGAGAGATTTCCACTCCTCAGAAAATCCAGCCCCATGTCTCCTGGGAAACTGGGCAAGTTCCTCTGCTCATGACAATATTTGCTGCTTTTACTGCTGAAAGATCTAAGCAACAGCTGAGTGTCAGAGCCCAGTGACTGGTTGCAGCATTTTGCTGGCCATAAACACAGGAATGTTTAAAAATAGTAACATATTTGAACCTGATGAAGCATTGAGTAATTTATGGTGTACATAACCATACCCCTTCCAACACCTGAACCACTTTTCAAGAGAACATAAAGCAGCAGAACAGCTCAATTAAGTTTGCTTCACTATTAGGAAACATCTAGAAAATATAATTCGGAACACATTTACCAGATCTCATGGACCAAGTTATAATGTAACTAAAGATGTCCACATAGATTTCTTCAGAAAAAAGCATGTTTAATTAACTTGCATGAGTTTTTAGAAAGTGGGACCAGAGAGGATTGTAGAGATTAATGTAACTAATGTGGTGTATGTAGGCTTCCAGAAGGTACTTGCTACAGTGTGACACAACAGCCTTGAATAAGGTTTAAACTCAGGGAATTAAAGGGATAGCAACAGCATGGGAATGGAATTGGCAAAGTGACAGCAAACAGTGTGCAGCTTTATGGATATTACTCAGGATGGGGAAAGGTTTGTATGAGTTTGTCAGCAGGGGTCACTATTGGGACTCATACTTTTCCTGATCTATATTTATGGCACAGACCTTGATCTACAGGACACAATTTCAATGACTGCAGATAATATGAAACTTGAACTGAGGGGAAGATAATGAAAGGACATAGACAAATTGGTAGAATGGGTGAGAATCAGTAGATGAATTTCAATGGAGTACTGTGTAAAATGATTCACTTGATTAGGTAGAACACAGAGACAGTATAAATCAGAGCACAATTCTAAAAGAGGATGCCGGAAGAGGCACCTGGAATTATATACAGTATGTGTGAATAATTGAAAATAATTGGACAGGTTTGGACAGGCCTCACATTCCTGATGAAGGGCTTAGGTCTGAAACATTGATTCCCCTGTTCCTTGGATGCTGTCTGACCGGCTGTGTTTTTCCAGCTCCACACTCTCGACTCTGATCTCCAGCATCTGCAGTCTTCGCTTTCTCCCAGGTTTGGAGAACAATTAAAGCACACAGTACCCTAGGCTTTATTAATAGGGCCATATAGTACAACTGCACGGAGGCTCTGGTGAACTTGGTTCGGACTACAGTTCAAGTCTGTTTGGATATCACGCTGAGTTCTGGGCCCCAGTTAGGAAGGATGGTGCCGGGGGGGTGGGGTGGGGTGGGGTGGGGGGGTGGGGCATTACAGAGTGTGCCGAATATATTCACAAGAACGTCACTAGAGATAAGGAACTTTGGTAATGAATATGGATTGGCTAAATTTTTTGCCTATTTTCCTTGGAAAGGAAACAGTGGAGAGAATATTTGACATAGAAATTCAAAATAATGTGGAATCCAAAGACAGTAGGTAAGGAAAAACTGTTTCCACTCATGAAAGGATTGAGAATCAGAGGACTTAGAATTAATGGAATTGGTAAAAGAAGCATAAAAGTGATAGAAGAAAACAAATACCTTTTCACACAACAAGTGGTTAAGGTCTGGAATGCATTGCCGAGAGTGAGTAGGAGATTCAATTAAAACTTTGAAAAGTGAATCAGATGGTTACCTAAAAAGGAAAATTGTGCAGAGGTTTTGGGGAAAAAAGAGAATGACTCAAAAGTAAACTGATCAAAGAATTGGTGCAGATATGATGGGCTGAATGACCTCATTCTTCATTGTAACAATTCTGAGATTCTTTCAGCAGGGCAAATAAAACCAGTAAAAAGGAAGAGACATGAAAGGGGACGAACAACAACCCCAAACGGCCAGCATGTTACTGATCCATGCACTCGGATTCCCCTGCTGAACCCCACAGTAACAAAAGCAAACAGCTTAATGACTTAAATACTCACTGCTTCCAGCACAGTGCAATCTGCCAAGAAACTCAGTACATCAATTTACTCCTCCTGTAAGCACCATATAATTAAACCACACAATGACTTCATCAAACATTTCTGTGAATGTTGACTCTTGAAAAGGTACAATAAAAATAAATTTAAAAATGCATTTTATTGTGGCAACACCTTTTAATTAATACTGTTTTGCAAAGATTTTACACAATTGAATTTCTGTAACATGCTGTAAATTCAATAAAAGCCTGGGTTAAGAAATTCACAATATATCAGATTTAAATGCCTTAGGGTAAACCCAGGGATTCTTGCTTATCAGTAACCACCCAGGTACTGGAAAGAACTTACTTCCTCAGATTATGTTTTGCAATCATGTTTCGTGCTGAACTCTTTTTTTAAAAAAAATAAGTAATTAAACTACCTTAAACGTAGCAGAACATTGACAAAAAAAATGTTACAACATGCAGGAAGTTTCTATTTTCTTCCGTAATCAATGTTCCTGTGGCACATCAAGGATGAACCATAACTGGGAGCTCCCAACAGGATTCAAAACAAAGCTTCGAAAATGCAAAATAGGCAAATCTTTTGTATAATATTTTCAGTTTTGGAGGTAGTGAGAAATATAATGATATAAAAATTGTGTTTAATTCCAGAGATTGCAAATTAAAGTTTGCAATTGCACAATTTGTATCATAAAGCCCAGAAGTGCTAATGAAAAACAGTAAGGGAGCTGCCACACTGTGGTTCTATGTACCTGTTATACCTGTCAAATTTTCCCCATTCAATACAATAGGTTCACTTCCTGGTTGCTTATTGCGGTGAGGCACAGAATGGGGAGAAACAACCCAAGCAAAAAAAAATTGTCCAGGAGATTGTAATAACATCAAAACATTTCAAATGCAAGGTGAGCATTAAGGAAAATCAACAACATTACAATTTATTCATAAGTTGGCGTCACTTAGCACCAACAGCCAACCTCTAGTTCTGATCATTCGAATGAGCCATGTACTGTTTTGCCAAGCCCCCTTACAGTGCTGGTGGTTTCACTAACTCGAAGGGTTGAATACATGGAGCTGTTACTATCACAATTGTTCCTGATCTCCTTTAACAGGTTCAGCCTCTCATCCAGCCTTGCTATCATGCCACCTCCTGCTGCTCAAAACTGACCTGGTTTTCTTAAATGCACATACCCCCTTTTCAAGATTGAAAAGGCTGAAGCTATCAGGGCAGAGAATTTAGATGTTCAATTCACCTTAGTGTTTACTCTGGTCAAGTGTCACATTTCTGTACTATTACAGGTTTGAAACAAACAGACGTGGAATGCAGGTTCATAGCTCCTTGAAAGTAGAGTCACAGGTAGATAGGATAGTGAAGAAGGCAATTTGACATACTTTCCTTTATTGGTGAAAGTATTGAGTGTAGGAGTTGGTAGGTCATGTTGGGACGATACAGGACATTGATTAGGCCACTTTTGGAATATTGAGTGAAATTCTGCTCTACTACCTATTGGAAGGATGTTGTGAAACTTGAAAGGTGTCAGAAAAAAATTACAAGGACGTTGCCAGGGTTGGAAGATTTGAGCTATGGGGAGAGGCTTAGTAGGCTGGGGCTGTTTTCTCTGGAGCGTCGGAGGCTGAGGGGTGACCTTATAGAGGTTTATAAAATCATGAGGAGCATGGATAGGGTAAATAGATAAAGTCTTTTCCCTGGGGTGGGGGAGTCCAGAACTGGAAGGCATAGGTTTAGGGTGAGAGGGGAAAGAGAAAAGGCACCTAAGGGGCAACATTTTTCCCACAGAGGTTTGTATGTGTATGGAATGAACTGCCTGAGGAAGTAGTGGAGGCTGGTACAATTACAGCATTTAAAAGGCATCTGGATGGGTATATCAATAGGAAGGGTTTAGAGGAATATGGACCAGGTACTGGCAAATGGGGCTAGATTAGGTTGGGATATCTGGTCGGCATGGATGAGTTGGACCGAAGGGTCTGTTTTCGTGCTGTACATTTCTATGACTCTAACTGAAACCTTTTGCCAACCCAAAGCCAATTCCAAAAAGGCAATTTATTATCAAATGCTCAGTGGATTTAACACCTCAATTTTAACAGGGAACTGGGATGACAGATAATAATATATGCCATTTGTAAAAACGTTATGTTAAACAATAAACAACGAGTTCTGGGAATTGGATAGCGCAACCTGTTAATAATATATTTTTTAAGTCCTGTAATTGAGTATCAATCCCACTCTGAATTCCTGAAGAAGGGCCTGTGCCCGAAACGTCGAATCTCCTGTTCCCTTGATGCTGCCTGACCTGCTGTGCTGTTCCAGCAATAAAGTTTCAACTTTGATCTCCAGCATCTGCAGACCTCACTTTCTCCTATCAATCCCACTCTGGCTAGTATGATTTGAAGGTGCTGGTGCTGGACTGGGATGCACAAAGTTTAAAATTACACAACACCAGGTTATAGTCCAACAGGTTTATTTAGAAGCACTAGCTTTTGGAGTCCTGCTCCTTCATCAGGTGGTTCATCACAACCACCTGATGAAGGAAAAACGCTCCAAACACTAGTGCTGCCAAACGACTATAACCTGGTGTTGTGTGATTTTAAACTCTGGCTAACAGAATTCACATTGTTCTATTTCTTCAAGCTTCTAAAGTAAAAGAGATATTGATAAGTCTTAATCTGATCCTGACTGACACAGGGACACGATATGCAAGTGCTGACCATAGGAAGCCAAAACAAAACTCAGCACTTTAAAAAGGATGGCTTGGTTGAGAGCTAAACATTGTAACAGTGTCGGGAAAGAACCAATCTTCTTAGATCAGATGCTACAAAGATTTACTGAGCCCACAACATAAACTGGCCCGTCAGACCAACTGGTATGTGTTTCACACAAGCCTTCTCTCACTCCTCATTTAATGCAATCTCCTAAAGCACGAGGCCATCTGCAGTGTGGCTCTACTCTGTTAAAGGGAGTCACAAACACAAACCTCACTCAATTCAAATGTTAAAACCACAAGCAAGAATATTGCCATATTAAACTGAGAATCATGTTTCAAACAACAGATAAAATGACGAAATAAAAATATTGCCTGGGTATAGAAATAAATGAATGAAATTAAATCCTGGTCAAAAGTGACTATGATACCATAACATGACACTGGGCCTACTGGGCAAAAGTAATGAAGGGCTTTTGCCCAAAATGTCGATTTTCCTGCTCCTCGGATGCTGCCTGACCTGCTGTGCTTTACCAGCACCACTCTAACCTTGACACTGGGCCTATTGGGTGATATTTAAACTTTCAAGACAGACAAGACAGTAGCTTAAAAATGTGTTGCTGGAAAAGCGCAGCAGGTCAGGCAGCATCAAAGGAACAGGAGAATCGACGTTTCGGACATAAGCCCGGCAAAAGTAATGAGGGCTTATGCCCGAAACGTCGATTCTCCTGTTCCTTTGATGCTGCCTGACCTGCTGCGCTTTTCCAGCAACACATTTTTAAGCTCTGATCTCCAGCATCTGCAGTCCTTACTTTCTCCTAGACAAGAGAGTATATAGTGATAAAGATTTCATGTTGGCACAGGTAGCAATGCTTTCCACGTATGGAGTCAGCTATTACGAGGGGGCATAGCTTTAAATTAAGGGGTGGTAGGTATAGGACAGATGTTAGGGGTAGATTCTTTACTCAGCGAGTCGTGAGTTCATGGAATGCCCTGCCAGTAGCAGTGGTGGACTCTCCCTCATTATGGGCATTTAAGCGGGCATTGGATAGGCATATGGAGGATAGTGGGCTAGTGTAGGTTAGGTGGGCTTGGATTGGCGCAACATCGAGGGCCAAAGGGTCTGTACTGCGCTGTATTTTTCTATGTTCTATGTTCACTCCTCAGTTTAAAAACCACTTTGATTCAAGGGCTATTCGTGCAACTTAGGAATTTTCTACCTTTTTGAAAGAGTTTGGAGGCACCACATAAATCTACTTCTGTTTGCTATCAGGTGAACAAATACAGGTATTTAACGAGATTCTAGTTTTGTTACATTATTGACTACACTCAGTCACTATTATGAAAGAGTGACAATTTGTACTCAAATAGCATAACAAAATCCTGGTTTGAAATAAATATTTAAATTAGCCAACTATTTCTATGCCTCAAAATAAAAAGAAACAGACTAGAAAGCACAGATGTTTTGTACCTGGCTCGCAAAGCCTCAAAGAATACTGAAATCTCCCATGGCAACAGCATTACTAAAACTGGATCACCAGAATGTGTGTCTGAAGTGCCACCATGAAAGGAAGCCACCACACAGATCTGATATGATTCATATTTAAGCAGAAATATTACAAAGAAACACCCAGACACAAAAGAAAATTCACTGTCCTTCAATCTTGGGTTGAAGTTTTCTCTTTTCAACTTTAGAAACCAAAATATAAATCCAGCCTAAACCGAATGAATAGATGTGTCAGCAATGGCAACCAGTTTCTAAGTAACAATGTCTGTAATCATTAAAGAGAACTGGTGTGAAAAACAGAAAATATTAACAATATAGCCTGATGCACCCAGGTCAAAGTCAACTTACAATGTCAAGGCAAAAACAGAATCAATTCCATATGCAGCTATGATTACTGGGGAAAACTATAACTCTCTGCCATTTCTTATCATCCCCCAGACTAAATACATCCTTAACAATCAAATTAGTTTTGGTTTTAAATGTTACCAGTCTTCCTTTTAGAAAAAGTAAAGCCAAATACTGGGAAGGACAGAGACTAGCAAGCTTCTTTCTACATGCATCATGACAGTCATTGCTGGTCTGCCACCAGGCACAGCTAGCATAATAAAAGTCAATCTGTCTTTCCATTAGCAAGGCATCTAATTAACACTGTGCCCAGTGAAACTGAGAGAAGTCAGTCTGCTTCCTACAATTCAGACCCAGCCCTCTTGGTCGATGAGATATTATACAAATATGCTGCATCACTGTGCATGAAATAAATGTGATGTATTTATTTATACTCTATTAAGGTACAAGCTGACTAAAGGTATCAAAGCATCAGAAACACTGGAGAATATGTGTCAGCTGAATAGCCAAAGTAAATCAGTATTTGTGCTACTTCAAAACTGTAATCATTTAATTATCCAAATGTATACTACACAATGAGAATGGTGCCTGTATGACTTTACACACAAACACAGGCAAAAAGCAATTCAATGCAAGTCTGCAAGGTATCACACCCTGATCCTAATCATATGGCCAAACACACATGCTGAGGATGAAAGAGGTGACAATTTGCTGCAGTGTGCAGGTAGTTTCTCCAGTTATTGCTCCAGGACAGGCCCTCATACAAAAATGTACAAGTTAGGTGTCTTTATAGGCAACACTTAGTCCCTGTGAACTACTTGGACTGGTTCGTTTCACTCAATTTGAGACAGCAGTTCTCACAAAGATTATTTCTTCCCTTATTAACCCCATTTTCAAAGTTGAGATAACAGATTTGTCAAGGAGACCAGTGTGAAGTGCTGATAAGGCTGGGGGTGGGAAGAGAACATAGAACATTACAGCGCAGTACAGGCCCTTCTGCCCTCGATGTTGCGCCGACCTGTCATACCAATCTGAAGCCCATCTAACCTACACTATTCCATATACGTCCATATGCTTGTCCAATGACGACTTAAATGTACTTAAACTTGGTGAATCTACTACCGTTGCAGGCAAAGCATTCTGTACCCTTACTACTCTCTGAGTAAAGAAACTACCTCTGACATCTGCCCTATATCTATCACCCCTCAATTTAAAGCTATGCCCCCTCATGCTCGCTATCACCATACTTGGAAAAAGGCTCTCCCTGTTCACCCTATCTAACCCTCTGAATATCTTATATGTCTCTATTAAGTCACCTCTCAACCTTCTTCTCTCCAATGAAAACAGCCTCAAATCCCTCAGCCTTTCCTCGTAAAACCTTCCCTCCATACCAGGCAACATCCCAGTAAATCTCCTCTACGCCCTTTCCAAAGCTTCCATATCTTTCTTATAATGCGGTGACCAGGACTGTACACAATAGTCGAAGTGCAGCCGTACCAGAGTTTTGTACAGTTGTAGCGTAACCTCATGGTTCCGGAACTCGATCCCTCTAAAATAAAAGCTAAAACACTGGATGCCTTCTTAACAACCCTGTCAACTTGGGTGGCAACTTTCAAGGATCTGTGTACCTGGACACCAAGAATCTTACCATTAGCCCAGTACTTTGCATTCCGGTAACTCCGACCAAAGTGAATCACCTCACACTTGTCCGCATTAAACTCCATTTGCCACCTCTCAGCCCAGCTCTGCAGCTTATCTATGTTCAGACGAGGAGGTTAGGAAACAGAACAAGTGTTTGGATATGATGTTTCTGCTGCTAGGTGGGAAGATAGCCCGACAGACCGCATTAGATGTTCCCTAGCCTTCAATTTCTGCTCATTCATCGGAGAAATCCACAGGGTGGGAAAGACAAAACATGCCATTGGACAAGCAGTTAAATACATCTGGATGCACAGTGAACAGGAGGATCAATTAAAACTCAAATCTTAACATGCTCTGTCCCTCTTTTCCAATTCCTTGTACAATTTCAAAGCAAAAGGAAGGAGGAAGGAAAAAAGGGGGTTATAATTACAACGTTAAGACAACTAGAAATAAATGTGAGTTGAAACTGGCTCAACAAGATTCGGTTAACAATTAGTATCACATCTCAAAAACTAACGCATGGGAATGGATTTCCTTCAAAAATGCATAAAATTCAAAACATGACATTAGTAAAGAAACAAAATGATTTCTTTCACCTGCACCTTGCTTTCTGCAGGATTGATGTAATGTCAGACAAACACACTGCATGAGATTCATGTGGGAGAGATGCAGCAGTTTGGTCCCTGGCTGCTGCTGACGTGCCTAGTCAGTGGGAGCATTAAAAGGAACAGTTTGTTCCCACATATTTTCTCAACTCACAGGAGAACATTTTTACTTGAATATGACTGCAATGCAAAACCACAAACTAAATGCAAATTGGGATGGGACTACTTCTGAAAAATTAAAAACACATACAGAAATCCAAGTAGGTAAACAGTCCCCCTAACATGGGCTACTGCATGTATTTCTGTAGACATAAGAATACTTCTCCAAATTCCTCATTCCATAGGAACACTATCATTTGCTGCTCATATTAAGAAAGGATAATAAAACAACTCTTTAAAGAAAGGCTTTTACAATTTTCCTCCCACTTTTTGATCGATCCCATGTATCATATCCTACATGAGATGATACATGAGCTATATGACACAGCTCTCCCTGTCAAAACCATCTTCTAACTTTCCAATATTAAGACTGATTAAAACATTTCAACTTCAGTCTAGGGTCTGTGTATTACTGCACAGAACAGAAACATGAAATGGAGAAATCCCAGATATGAACTATGACTCAATATTTGTAAAAGGACAGATTAAAAACATCAACCAGAAGACAATATCTTGCCATAAGCTAGTTTACATAATATATTACACACGAGATATATGTACATATATATCATACATAAATCATTTTCAGAAGGATTTTGACATTTGAAACAACAACACCTGCAAGTTCCCCTCTAAGGCTCTCACTATCCTGACATGGAAATATATATATCACCATTCCTTCAGTATCACTGGGTGAAAATTCTGCAACTCCCTCCCCAGGGGCTTGGTGGGTCAACCTACATCACCGCAGCAGTTCAAAGCAGCAACTCACCACCTTCTCAAGGGCAACTAGGACAGGCAGTAAATGTCCACATACCAGGAGTGAATAAAAAGAATCCGCTGAAATGCAAACACATGAGTTAGAAGCAGGTGATGACCATTCGGTGCCTCCAGACTATAACTACCATTTAATAATTGTCATCCAGCACAGAAACAGGCCTTTCATCCAACTCATCCTTGCCAAGCAAGTTTCCCAAACTAAACCAGTTCCATTTGCCTGCATTTGGCCTATCTCTCTCTAAATTTGCCTATTCATTGATTTATTCAAATATCTTTTGAACATTGTAACTTTACCTGTATCTACCACGTCCCCTGGCAGTTCATACCACACAGGAACCACTGTGTTTAAAAAGTTGTCCCTTAGGTCCCATTTAAATCGTTTTCCTCTTCCCTTAAAAATATGTCCTCTAGATTTGAAGTCACCCACCCTAGGGAAAAGACCCTTGCTATGCACCTTATATATGCCCCTCATGATTTTATAAACCTCTATCAGGTCCCCCCTCAGCCTCCTCCACTCCAGGGAAAATAGCCTCTCCTAATAACCCAAACCCTCCAGTCCCAGTAATATTCTGGTAAACCTTTTCTGAACCCTCACCTATTTAATAATATCTTTCCATAGCACAGTGACCAGACTGTAAACAGTACTTCAAAGTGGCTCAATGTCCTGGACAACCTCAACATGAAGGTCCTATACTCAATGGATTGAGTGATGGAGGCAAGCATGCTAAATGCCTTCTTCACCATCCTGTCTATCTGTGATGCAACTTCCAAACAACTATGTACCTGAACCCCCAATGTCTCTCTGTTCAACAACACTATGCAGAGCCTTACAATTAACTATACAAATCATATGCTTGTTTGTTTAACCAAAATGCAATACCTCACATTTATCCAAATTTAACTCCACCTGCCACTCCTCAGCTCACTTGCCCAATTGATCAAGATCCCTTTGTAATGTTAAATAACCGTCTTCACTACTGACTAAACCACCAAAAGAACATACCTACCTCTACCTTGAAGTAATTCAACAAACCGTCTCCACCTGGGTGAAAGGGTTCCACAGACTCAAGAGCCTTAGAAAAACATTCTCCACACTTCACCTTAAATGGGAGATATCTGTTTCAAAACGGTGCCCCTCAAGCCTCTCCCACAAGGGAAACGTGCTCTCAGCATCCACCCCATAAAGTTCCCACTGGATTCAATAAGATCACCTCTCATTCTTTGAAATATATTGGATACAGGTCCAATCTACCCAACCTTTCTTCCTAAGAAAACCCCTTTCAGTAGGGATCATAGTAATCTATAGAGAGAGAGAGAGAGAGAGAGACGACTGGTGCTGATTTAACCTGAGTTATCATGTCTCAAGCAAGGGAAGAGGTTGAGAAGAAGAATCCTTCATAGTAACTTCAGCCAGTGTCACAAACCAGCTGCCCAGCCAACTGAGCTAGGTGGCTCCCAGTAATCTACATTTAGTAATAAAAGAATGTTTATATTATCAAATATATATGTGCATGTCAGATTCACTCTGCAGTATATGGAAGAAAGTAAACAAGATATAATTGGTCAGATGCATATTTAAAGCCTTGCCTTTTAGCTGTTGCATGTGGATATAGGATTTTCTTTTCAACTAAATTATTTAAATGTCCCCCAAGTCCATCATGTTTTCTCCAGCTATTCAACACTGAAGTCTCAAGACAGTGGCAGGTACCTCATCACTGCCAATGTCAAATGCCGTGTCTAGGTGAACTTGTGCAGACAGTCTCCTCTCAGAATTATGATCAGAATATATGACATTTTTAAGAAATGATTGACAAGCTGTATGCAAAAAAGAATTCCTGCTACACTACATTCATCATGATAGCTAAAGGAGTGCTGATTGAAGAATGGAAATGGGTGTGTTAAAATCTGATGCTTCAATGCAAACATTTCTCTTCTCGCTCAGCCCTCTTACCTGAGCACATGATAATAAAGTCAAGCTTTCCAAAGTCTTTCCAGAATGGACACCAATTCATATTTAAAGTTGCATTTCTCAGTAAGCCCTTAAGAATCAAAACTAATTGTGATTTTATGCAGATGCTAATTATACTTAAAATTTATTAAAAAGTATAACCATTAACTGAAGCCAGCAAAAATACATATATTGGAGTGACATACAAAACTGCTTGGACACTACACAGTTAATTAAATTTGTTCCTCTACAGTTTACAATTCCAACAATTATGGTACGCCAGTCTGCAGGAAAGATTATACAGGACTAAATCAGCACCAAATGCAGACAAAGATCTTTGTGCAGACAGATCATGTGGAACTCAGAGACTTAATATAGGCTAATGGCAGAATATTTCAACCCACATAAGCACTGTCATCATTTTTGCATGAATGCTGTAGACCGTTTCAGATCCTGTGGTGGTCACCCTGAATAATGCAACCTTCAGTAACCTACCTGGAAGCGAGATATGTACACTGCCATTGCAGCCTTACTGGTGTCATGTAAAGTAATGTCAGGACAACATTGTGTTCCTGCTGGTGCTGACATATTAAAATGAGTACAGATGGAAACAGGACAGAAAATACAAATATTCTGTTTAAAAAAAATTATCAATATTGCTTTATGTATATGTACACTGTATACACTAATTAACTGTGTACCGAAGTCACAGCATAATCAAAGATTCTAATGGGGCACAGGACTAGAGCAAAATTGATTTAAGGGCTTCACAGCAAAGCTGCAATCTATTCTCACAGTTGCTCCATAATTTTTCCAAGTGATTCGCACTGTGCAGGTTCAAATTTTAAACTAGATTTTCTTCAGACAGCTGTACATCTCTCACAGGAGCATTCTCAGTCTGTGATCACCACCTAAGGTTTCTATCTTCCACTGCCATCGCTGCGTTTCTGCCAATCTGATGAGACAAATGCTTGGATCTAGGTAAGATTGGAATAGCGATGTGGCCAAAGCAGAGGCTATACCGTCTGCCTGCCTGCCTGCTGTCCGGATACGGAGACAGACACAAGGTTACTGTTTGCAGCATTTCACCAGCTCCATTGGTGATGACAACAACAGCCAAGAGTAACATCTTAATCCTGCAGGCTGACCGAGATTAAAAACAACCCGACAACTGACTCCAATCCGCTTTGCAAAACAAAATAAAACGCACTTAATTTGGAAAAGCCAATCGTGTCAGATTCCCGTCAGCCGTTTTATTGGTTTTATTTTGGTAAAAATCGTGAAGCAAAAGTTGTTTCCGTTTTAAATTTAAGCTAAACACATATCGCAATTGAAGAGCTTCTGCGAGATGGAATTTGCAATGTTTTTTGCTTCATTGTATCCGCCTCCGAGTAGGAAAATCAATCCCCAAAACTGTGGCCAGAGCCACGGAGAGGGCCAGCCAGCGCAACGCCTGGGAAACACCGTCGGAAGTTCGGCGCAATTCGAGCTGAGAATCGGATCCCAATGCATTAGACAGCTCTGCGTTATTTTTTCCCCCCACCCCTTGTTTTTTTTTAAATTTTATATTAAAAAAAAGAAAAGGTCCGGCCTGCATCATGCATTTTTTCGGAAAGCAGAATGCTGCATTCCAGCAAAATAAAGAAAATACGAAAGGCATGACGTTTTTAAAAATAAAAAAAAATCCCCCAAAAAAAGAGAGAATCCAGCATCGCATTTCATTGAGAACTCAGCCCCCACCTTGCAAAAGAAACCAATCTAAAATCCTCAGCAAATATCTCTAGATGAGACACACACATGCTGCCTGAGGTTTGCAACATTCCCCCCCGTTGCAATGGATATTTTGAGGCAGAGGAGTTGCAGGGGTTTGCTCTAGGAATGAATGAATGAATGAATGAACGAGGAGAAAGGTGAGCCGCCTTTACCTGCAGCCTCCGCCCGGCTCGCGCACCTCCGACTAGTGCTCCTGGCTGCCGGCACCGCGCATGCGCCGGGCCCGGGGCGGCCGCCGGCACCGCTCATGCGCCCCCTCCCGTCTTCGCTGGCTGCATTCCCTCCCGAGCATGCGCAGTAGCCAGCACATGCCTGGAGGTGAGAGTAGGGTTTGTTGTCACATGTTGAGCACAAGGGAAAAGTTTACAAGTTGCCCCCAGTGGCACCATCTCAGGCTCCTAAGTACAAGTTCTTAGGAAATAAAATTAGAAAAACAAAGAATTAAGAAGTCCAGCATGACAGACCCTCGTGGCATCCTCGGTACAAATGTACAAAATCATAGGAATAAATTAGAAAAGCAAAGAAATAAAACTTACAGAATAACAGGCCTTCCAACTCAGTCCACACTGGTCCTCACCTCCAGACTACACCAAGGCTTAAACTCAAGGCTCTCGAGGCCAGGGGCCCAGCCTGGATTCATCACAAGTCTATGCTGAGGCCGGGAGGCTGTGCTGACTTCACTTGAAGCTCAAGGTAGATAGGAAGAAGAAGAACAAACAAAAGCATAAAAGAACTGAAAAGAAACAAATGGGGCAGATGAACTCCAGCTGAGGAGTCAAACTCAGCCGCCATGTTGGATTTGGAATTGTGTAAGGTGGGATTGGAGAGGATCGAGGCAGATGGAGGGGAGTAGGAATGCAGAGCTTAGAAGGAGATGAAGGGGGTGGGAAGGAGGGACATGAGAACAGAGACATTGGGAGTGCGAGGTATTGCAGAATACATTCTTTTTTTAAAAAATCATTCATTGGATAATGAATGGTAGATGTGTGGTATCATCACCAGGTTACTAATCCATACAAATTCCACCTCCCAGACATACCAGCAAATTTGGAGATGCAGCTCATGGCCTACTCATTAGCGAGTAATTGTCCACAATGAATCCAGAACCCAGGGAATATCGTGAGGACCCAGGTTCAAATCCCGCTGTGTCAGATGTTGAAATTTGATTTCAATAAAAATCTGAAATTAGGTGACTAATAACCATGAAACCATTGTCACTTATCAGGAAAAGCCTATCTGCTTCAATAATGTCCTTTCCCTTACCTGGTCTGATCTTGATGTGACTCCATACCCACAGCTATGTGGTTGAACTCTAAACTGCCCTCTAGGCAATTAGGGATGGGCAATAAGTATTGGCAATGACATCCACATCCTGTGAATGATTTTAAAAAAAAATATGTATGTGTTGTGGAGATAGGGTGGGTTAAAGGCATTAAGCCTTTCAATGAGCCATGATTATATTGAATGGTGGGGCCAGTTTATTGGGGTGAATGGCTTCCTGTTGCTGTGTGAATATCACTGGCTGAACCAGCAGTTACTGTCCATTGAACTGAGTGGCTAGCTGCAGCCAGACCGGACAAGAATGGCAGATTTTTGTATCAAAAACAAAACACTGTGGATGCTGAAGATCTGAAATAAAAACAGGAATTGTTGGAGAAACTCAGCAGGTCTGGCTGCCTCTGTGGAGACAGAAACAAAGTTAATGTTTTGAGTCCAATCCTCTTAGGAATTCTACTTTCTCCCCACAGTTCCCACCAGAATTGTAGAGTTTCACCAGCAATTTGTGTTTTTGTGGCAGATTTTATTATTCGTGTTCAGGCTGGGAGATTGAGATATTACTGTTGGTGACATCAGTGAACCAAGTCGGATTTTATGACAATTGACAATGGTTATGTGGTTGCTATTAGACTGGCAGTTTGCAATTGAATTCTGTCTGTCACGATAGGATTTAAACCAAAAAGATTAGTCTGGGATTCTGGATTACTAGTGCAGTGACATTACCACAATGCCACTGCCTCCCTAAACCAAAATCACATTGAATCACAATGTATGTTGCAAAATGAGGCTATTTGGCCCATCACAGCTGCATCGGCTCACTGAGCATTTTGACTGGATGGGTACACAAATGGGAAGGATTTAGAGGGATATGGGCCAAGGGCTGGCAAATGGACTAAATAAATTTGGGATATCTGATCGGCATGGACGAGTTGGATCAAAGGGTCTGTTTTTGCGTCGTACATCTCTACGACTCTAAGACTTAGTGCCAGTTTCCTGTCTTCACCCATTAACCTGCACATTATTTCTATTTAAATAACTATCTAATTCCCTCTTGAATCTGCCTTTACCACATTTCCAGGCAGTGCATTCCAGACACTAACCACTCAACATGATTTTTCACACCTCAGATTTTCTTCTTTTGCAAAGCATTTTAAATCTGTCCTCAGGTTCTTGATCCTTCTTTGATTTTTAAAATTTCAATCAAATCTCCTCAGCCTTCATCTCTCCAAGGAAACCTCCCAACTTTTCTAATCTGTCTTCATAAGTGAGGTTCTTCATCACAGGAATAGAGGGTGTGGGTGAGGTGAGGCACGTACAAGAGGTGAAGGAAGAATAAAGAACAGTAAAGAAAAATGGATTGAAGGGGAAAGTGTGTTAGAGAGAAAGCTAGGTCTAGGGGCCTGTATTAAAATTAAGGGATTTGAGACAGATATTGGAGTATTTAGTTCTCACAAAGAGTCATGAGTCTCTTCAACTCTTCCTTCAAATGTAGTGGAAGCAGAGATCCTGAATATTTTTAAGACAGAGGTAGATAGGTTCTTGATATGTGAGAGGGTGAAGGGTTACCAGGGATGAATGTGGAGTAATTAGTATCACAAAACCCCTACAGTGCAGAAAAAGGCCATTTGGTCCACCAAGCCTGCAGTAACCCTCTGAAGAGCAGCCCCCCGAGACGCACCCCATAGCCCTGCATTTTCCCATGGCCCATCCACCAAGCCTGCACATCTTTGGACTTTGGGAGGAAACCAGAGTACACCCACGCAGACAGAGGGAAAATGTATAAATTCCTGAGGCTGGAGTCAAACCCGAGTCTCTGGAGCTGTGAGGCAGCAGTGTTAACCACTGAGCCACCGTGCCATCCCAATTTGATTAGCCAATTAATTTGTTTGTTAAATGACAGGTTGTACCTATACAACCCCAGAGCCTTGATACCAGGTCTTTGCCAGAGCAGGGCAACACAGGAGATCATAGAACATAGAACAACACAGCGCAGAACAGGCCCTTCAGCCCTCGATGTTGCGCTAACCTGTGAACTATTCTCAGCTCGTCCCCCTACACTATTGCAAAATCATCCATATGCTTATCTAGGGATTGTTTAAATCTCCCTAATGTGGCTGAGTTGACTACATTAGCAGGTAGGCATTCCACGCCCTTACCACTCTGCGTAAAGAACCTGCCTCTGACATCTGTCTTAAATCTATCACCCCTCAATTTGTAGTTATACCACCTTGTACAAGCTGACGTCATCATCCTGGGAAAAAGACTTTCACTGTCTACACTATCTAATCCTCTGATCATCTTGTATGTCTCATGTGCTCCAAGTCCTGGCCTGTAACATCCCTCATAGTGAGAGCAAAGCCCAGCTTTTGGCCTGTCCGCCTGCTGTATCTGGTCGTGAGGAGAATGAGGTGTTGGTGCTAAAGAAAGACAACTCCCCGGAGGTTCTTTGGAATATCAGCCCCTCCTGGTGGACTTCTGTGAGCCACAGGGAGTAGGAGATCTAATCAGGATACTAACTAGTAAACTAGGTGCTAACTTTTTAAGAGGAACCTTAAAATTGCACAGTGGGGAATGTGACAGGAGGTAGAAATAATGACAGCAGATGCTGGAAACCAGATTCTGGATTAGAGTGGTGCTGGAAAAGCACAGCAGTTCAGGCAGCATCCGAGGAGCAGGAAAATCGACGTTTCGGGAAAAAGCCCTTCAACAGGAATAAAGGTGTTGAAGTCCAAATTGATGCCCTGGGATTGCAGTGTTCCGAGGCGGAAGATGAGGCATTCTTCCTCCAGGCGTCGGGTGGTGAGGGAGCGGTGGTGAAGGAGGCCCAGGACCTCTTCAGGCACTCTGCCTCTATTCCTGATGAAGGGCTTTTGCCCAAAACGTCGATTTTCCTGCTCCTCGGATGTTGCCTGAACAGCTGTGCTTTTTCAGCACCACTCTAATCCAGAATGTGACGGGAGAGGAAGCACTGTGCTTGCCAGAATAGATAGTGCCAAGTAAGGGAGGTATCAGCTTTTTGTGTGTGATCATATTCATTCAGTCTGAGCTTGCTGAGTGTAGGAATGCACTTGTCCTGCATGCTAGCTATAAAGTTTAATATATGATATATAAATGCCAGAGGAAACATCACAGAAGCGCATCACAGGAGGTTCCCAAGCACTGAGGAGGTCACCTAGACAGGGGACGAAACGTCTGCAACACAAATTCCCAGCTCGACGAACAGAACCACAACATGCTAGCTATAATCCCAAAATTCCCTTATTCACACTCAATTGAGACCTGGCAAGATCTGTTTTCAATGAATGAGTGTCGATGTACCCATGGATACTGAGCAGGGAGAGGGCTGGGGAAGGAGGAGACATGTAGAAAGAAAAGGGAAGGAACATTGTGAAGGAAAACAGTGGGGAGATGAAGGGGTTCGAGGGGTTCTGAGAGAACAGCCCACACTGAGCAGTCGAATGATCAACGTCTAAAAGATGAATGGAAAATAGGATCACAGACAGTCTCAGAAGCAATGATGAAAGTTTCTTTTCACTACATTAAAGATAATTGAAGACCAAACGGATCTCCAGGGTGAGCTTGAGTGCGCATTCTAAAAATGGCTGTGGTATGAAATTATTAGCTTCCATCAGTCTTTATTTATGAAGATTATGCTGGGCTACTGGTAATATTGCTTTCTTAAGATAATAATTGAAATTAAAACAGATGAGGATCCCAACCCAGAGAGAATAAGAACCATTAGTTTTGGCTAGGATACTGTTTAAATGATATTCCCCAGTCCTTGGAAAAATAAGTCATATGCATTGAACGCACCTTTCCCAGCATGTCTAGGGACCTAGAATTGCACCCAAATGGAGACTAGTGTCCGCTATTCAGTGAAGTCTTAACCAATGCTATGGAGTTCCTTGGAAACCAGTTTCCAATGTTGTTGCATTGGCGTTAG
This sequence comes from Chiloscyllium plagiosum, assembly GCF_004010195.1. Classification (NCBI taxonomy): domain Eukaryota; kingdom Metazoa; phylum Chordata; class Chondrichthyes; order Orectolobiformes; family Hemiscylliidae; genus Chiloscyllium; species Chiloscyllium plagiosum. The sequence continues at coordinate 2,370,494 of NC_057736.1, read as the reverse complement.
CATTAGGATCATTGATACTTAAATTTTATTGATGGTCTAACTCCAGGGTGTTGGGAGAAATAGCTTGCAAATCCATGGATGAAAAAGGAGCAAAGAAGTCTTGCTTCAATTGTATCAAGGACTGGGAAGACTGCACCTAGACTATTGTGTGCAGTTCTAGTCTCCTTGCCATGGAGGGAGTGCAGCAGAAGTTCATGAGACTGATTCCTGGCATGGTGGGGCTATTCTGTGAGGAGAGATTGGGAAGTTTGGACCCATATTCTCCAGTGTTTAGAAGATCTCATAAAAACTTACAAAATTCATAAAGGCATAGACAGAGTAGAAGCAGGATGAATGTTTTCCTGGCTGTGGTGTCTAGAACTAGGACAACAGTGTCAGGATAAAAAGACTGAAATGAGGAGGAATTCTTCACTCAGAGAATGGAGAACATTTGGAATTCTCTACCCCAGAGAGTAACGGAGGCTCAATCATTTGAGATTGTTCAAGATGGAGGTTAACAGGTATCTACTTACTAATGACATCAGGTGATTGGGAATAGTGTGTGAGTATGGTTTTGCGGTAGATGATCTGTCAAGATCTAGAATGACAGAGCAGGCTTTAAGGGCTGAATGGCCTACATCTGCTCCTATGTTGTTTAATCAAAGAATTTTCAAACTGTATAAGACAGTAAACAACTTCAAGCAAATCTCAAACTGATAGGGAAACAGACTTGTCTTTGACAAATGGCATTTAGCTTTTGACAAGTGCAGGGTTATGTACATGGAATTAGAATCTTAGGATTAGCTTTATTGTCACATTTACTCAAATTAGGACAGTGAAAAGTTTAAAAATTGCCACTTACAGTGCCATCTTAGGTACAAAGGTGCCTAGGTACAGACTTATAAATGCAAACTCTTAGGAGGAAAAAAAGGAAATAAATAAATAAAAGGTACAGCATTGCGGATCATAGGAATAAATTTGAAAAATAACGAAAGAAACAGTTCAGAATAACAGTCCTTCCAGCCCAGTCCATGCTGGCACCTAGCCTCTACTCCAGAATAACTGAATGCTGCAAAGGAAGAAAAAGACCTTCATGATTCTAGACGTTCATCTGCAAAATGCTGTAACTAAACCAAACAGGAAACTGGCCTGCATTCACTGATTGTTTTAATTTATATTGAAAAACATAATTTTGTCCTTGCCCAAGACCTTGGTTCAGTCTCATTTAAAATACACTATCCATCTTTTTTTTAATTCTCCCACATGATGGGTGATTCTGAAACTTTGGTAACAGCTTACAGATAGTCAACAATAGATTCTAATGTCAAGGTACCTTTTGTGTCCAAATAGGGCATCAGTGTGGTTTAGCAGAAAAGAAACTGTCCAATATGGTTGAAGTCTGTAAAATATTGCAAAAAACCTGGTTTATGTTGGCATTGGCAAATTGTGTCCACTAGAAATAAAGCTGTCATGATTATTGTGCACTCCTGAACTGGTTTTGATCTTGTTTCTAGATTGTCAATGGGAAATTGTCTTCTTGCCTCTTCCAGATTATTTGGCACTTGGTGAGTAGGATTCATAAGGCATCTTAACTATATAGGTCCAGCTAAATGACCAGAATTCTATTGACGTATTCAGTATTATCCCAAGGCTTATAACTAAACTGTGCTTTCAAAAGTTTCTATGATGATCTCTATTTCAGGATGGAAGTGAAAGACAGATATGAGAGAGGGCTGTGGGTATGGGCTGGGATTATACTAAAGCATTTGATGTAGTTGATCAGTCATAGTCTAGAATGGTAGAGCAGGCTGTAATCAGACACCAAATAAATGTGATAACCCACGCATCCAAAGATGTGCAGGTTAAGTGGATTGGCCATGCTAAATTGCCCATAGTATCCAAGGATGTGCACACTAGGTGGGTTAGCCATGGGAAATAGAACATAGAACATAGAACAGTACAGCACAGAACAGGCCCTTCAGCCCACAATGTTGTGCCGAAATGAAGGGTTACAGGGATAGGGTGGGTCTGGGTGGGAAGCTCTTTGAAGGGTCAGTGTGTACTTGATGGGTTGAATGACCTGCTTCCTCTCTGTCAGGATTCTATGATTCTATGAATTTGTGCTCTCATTGTTGTTGAGAGATATTAGCAAATTTCAGCATGGATTAGACAGAGGAAAGTAACGAAGTTTAAGAATAGTGAGTAGATGAATGGAACATAATTAAAAACAATGCGAGGTCATGAACTTAAAAAACAAAATTAGGGAATGTTTTAAATAAAAAAAAAACACAATGTCATTGTAGAAGGTAATCTCTTGAAATGCCTTAAAATGTTATTTTCAGGATTTTGATCTGGGAATTCCAACTTTCATCATATATACCCATGACTTGGATGAAGGATTACAGAGTTGTGTATCCACATTTGCTGATGACACTAAATTAGCAGGGACAGTAAGCAGTGCAAGTGGGAATAGGAAGCTGTAAAGAGGTGCAGACAAATTCACTGAGTGTGTGGAAGCGTAACAGGTGTGAGCAATGAGAGGTCATTCACCTTAGACCTAAGACAAATAAATCAGAGTACTTTATAAGTGAGAGAAACTGGAGACTGTAGAGGAGCACAAAGATTTAAGTTAAAAAACAGAAAATACTGGAAATACTCAGCAGATCTGGCAGCATTAATGGAGAAACAAGCAGAGTTAGTATTTCAGGTTGATAATGTTTTTTTCTGAAACTTGGGAGTCCAGTTCACCAATCACTACAAGCCAGAACAAAGGTACAAAAGATGGTCAGAAAGTCAGCTTTTTATCTCAAAAGAACTGGATTACAAGTGGGAGCCAGGTGTGCTTTGGTTGTGTTGAAATTTGGTCAGATACCATCTGATGTACTGCATTCAGTTTCAGCAAGAAATTATATCGGGGCTGTGGCAGAGGTTAATCAGAATGGTAGAAGAGTATAGGGGTTAAAATGTGACACCTATTTGAAACGGAGTAGCTTATATTCCCTAGAGAGCAGAAGATCAAAGGTGATCTATCTAAGATGCTTAGAATGTTAAAAAGGAAATAGCAGGGTTAAAACAGAGAGATTATTTTCACTGATGTAGTAATTTTGAAGGAAATGGACAGTTATTGGACTGGGGTCTGGCATGGGAGGTCAGCGGCTTATAAGACTGGTCAGATGATGTATGGAAGCCTATACACTACACTACTGCAATGTAATGTTTATCTGTAATTTGTTTGTAATGTATAACCTTTTAATAATGTCTTATTTCAAACTTATATTATGAATCACTGTAAGGCAAAGCAACTCCTTTTCATGTTATTCCTCTTTTTTATTTTCTAAGATTTGTAATCAGGTACTTTGTGCCAAAGATGGTGCCAAGAGAGGTGACACTGTAAACTTTTCACTGTATCCCTGTACTGCTGAACTTGAGTACACATGACGATAAAGGGTATTCGATATTCTATTCTGCATTCTATAACCTTTAAAATTAGTAAGGGATTTCAGGAGCTGTACACTTTATTGTACAGAGGGTGGAAGGATTCTGAAAAGCTCTGGATGCTGGGAAAATAGGCAGTTTTGAGATGGAGATGGAGATAGAGATGGAGAGACATGTTTAAGTTAAAGTACCAAGGGACATGCAGCAATGCAGATAGAAGGAGTAGAGGTTCAGATTGCCCAGGATTTAATTGAATGGCCAAGCAGGTTTAAACGTTTGAATCAGCCATTACTGTACCTATATTCCAAGATATAACTGGGAGCTAGGACCAAAGATAAAAATATTGATGATACATAGTTAGTGCTAGCTGTGACTCAGTTGGTTGCACTTTTCCCTCTCAATCACAATGTAATGGGTTGAAATTCCACTTCCAGAGACTTACACACAAAACCATTGATTGGCACTCCAGTGCTGTGCTTCACTGTTAAAGGTGCTGCCTTTGGGCAAAGCATTAAAACAAGAGGCATGTTATCACTATCTAATGGACACAAAATATCTGATGGCATCTTTGGGATAGTGGGAGAGTGGTTGGGAAGGAAGGGGTGGGGGTGGGAATTTTGGCAGCAGGGTGTGGAAATGGATACCTGGTGTCCTGCTTGGTATTATCCCTCAATCAGGATCACCGTAAGAGGTTATCTGGTCATTCAGCAGGTCTGACAGCATTTGTGGTGAGAGTTAACATTTCAAATCCACTGTCCACAGGTGGTGCCAGGTCTACTGAATTTCTCCAGCAATTTCTATTTTTGTTTCAGACTTCCAGTATCTGCAGTTCTTAGTTTTATTATCTGGTAACTACTGTATTACTGTTTATGGAGCTTTCTGTGCACAAATTGGTTACTACATTTTCCACTTTACAACAGTGTATATACTCCATTTGATTTGGAACATTCTGAATTCATGAACAGTGCAATACAACTATATGGCTTTATTTTAGTATTAAAAGAGAATTTTGTCATACATTAAAACTAGAGTAGTGGCAGAAGCTCAGATGGTAGTTGAGTGGTAGTATCACTAAATGAGAATACCAAGACTTAAGCTAATTGGGTCGTGGTATTATCACTGGACTGTTAATCAAGACATCCAGGTAATAAGCAAGTTCAATTCACTCCATGACAAATGGTGCAGTTTGAATTCAACTTTTAAAAACTCTGGGATAAAGGGTCTAATGGTGACCATGAACCTATTGTCAATTGTCAGAAAAACCCATCTATTCACTAATGTCCTTTAGCGAGGGAAACTGCCTCCTTACCTGATGTGGGTGACACGTGACTCCAGACCCCACAACAATGTGGTTTATTCTTACCCTCTGGATGACTGGGAAGGGCAATAAGTACTGACCTAGCCAGTGATGTCCCGTGAATGAATTTTAAAAAAATGTTCTGGGAGCAAGAATTCATAATTCAGCTGCTTGAAGCTGAATTTGATTTTAAATCTGTAATAGAAAATTAGTCTCAGAGATGGCAATCATGACAAAATGATTGTTTGTAAGAAGCCAGCTGGTTCACCAGTACCTTTCAGAGAAGGAATTCTGCCAGCTTAACCTAAAGACAGTAAGAACTGCAAAAGTCGGAGTCCATAGATGTGAAGCTGGAAGAGCACAGCAGGTCAGGCAGTATCTGAGGATCAGGAAAATCAATGTTTTGGGTCGCAACATTGACTGGCCTGGTTAACCTGGCCTGGCCGACACGTGACTCCAGACCCACAGCAATATGGCTGACTCTTAACTGTAGTCTGGAATGGCCCAGCAAGACACTCAGATCAAAAGCAATTAGAGCTGGCCAGCCAACACTAAGCAAGGGTTCTCATGGACATCCGAGGTTCATGGCTGGCAGGGGCTTCTGGAAGTCAATGCTGCAATCTGCATCAGCATTCCAATCGCTGTGTTTAAAATGTCAGGTTAAAGGGAAAACTGGGTGATGTGAGAAAACCTCTTTAGCCAATAAATGATAAATGTGGTGGATTCAGGTTCGATTGAAGCATTCACTAGGGCACTGGATGGATTATTGGATAGAAATGGGGTGCAAGGCTACAGGGAGAAAGCAGGAGAGTGGCACAAGGTGATCCTCGCCTGACAAACCAAGGTGGGCATGATGGGCTGAATGGCCTCCTGCACTGTAATAACTCTATGATTCTGAAAAGGAATTGGACAAAGAAAGGGTTTGAAAGGTTACATCTAACATATTGATAATTGACTGTGACATGCCTTTGTAAAACAAAAGATGGCTGTTGTGAATCGAAACATTCTAACCCAGACATAGCCTGCCACTGTGCAGAGACAGAAATTCCTTCACTCCAAAAAATGCATTTCTGAAGGGAACGTTTACAGAAATTCAGATAGGGCCTGTAAAAGAGACTTAATTCACTGAGAATTATGGTGGGTGGTTTACACAAAACAGACACTAAAATCATTAACTCCCAAGTACATTAATCTCAAATGTGCCAAACAAAACAACAGGAGTTCCTGGCACTTCCAGCAAGGACAACGTGGAATAAGATGAACTAAAAACAACATAGAACAACATGGAGGAATCAAAGCAGGAACACCAAGGTACTGCTGTTTTATTTTTAACTGCAGGCACATTTTTGGGATAGAAAAGCGTCTCCATAAAATCTCCATCCAGATTTTTAAAACTTGAAAGGGAGATGGGAAACAAAGCTACAAGCTCCAAAGAATGTGCAGTTAGGAATGTGCACAGTCGTCTGAAGCATGTCTGGGTTAAATTTTCACTGCTTGACATCAGGCTTCAATTCTTGAAGCTGATCCCATGATATCACCTTGTGTAGTTGAGTAAAGTTTCACCATATTTTTTGATCTTAAGCGGTTCAGTGCAACAATTCTTTAAAATGGTTGCTTTAACCTGATTGAAAATAAATGTAACTTTTCTTTTTCAGGCCTTGTGACATCTCCATTCAAGAACGCAGACAGGCCCCTTAAATGGCACCAGCCCAGGAATTACCTAAGAGCAATGACAAAGGAAGAATTTCGGCCGAATGGTCAGAGGAGAGGGGTGAAGGTGGAAGGGTCAGAGTAATTGGATAACGACAGAACCTGGGGAGCCGGGGTGAGAAGGGGGGGTAGGTAGAGTGGAGATTCAGGCTCAAGCAAACGAGTCTGAGTCTGCAGGGGATGTGGAGGGGACAGTGAATGGGCAAGGAGGAGTTTTTATTTTATTCATTCATGAGGATTGGGCATCACTGGCTGGGCCAGTATTTGCCCTTGAGAATGTGGTAGTGAGCTTTCTCTTGAAACGGCTGAAGTCCATGTGTTGTAGGTTGACCCACAATGCCCTTAGGGTGGGAATTCTAGGATTTTGACCAAGTGACACTGAAGGAATGATGATATATTTCCAAGTTGGGATGGTGAGTGACTTGGAGGGGAACTTGCAAATGGTGGTGTTCCTGTGTACCTGCTGCCCTTGTCCATCTAGATGGAAGTAGTCGTAGGTTTGGAAGGTGCTGTCTCAGGATGTTCGGTGAGTTGCTGCAATACACCTTTAAGATGGTGCACATCGCTGTTTGCCATTTCCCCTGTTTGCTCCATGACATTGTGGCATTGGTGTTATATCACCTTGCCAAGCTACACTGCCGAAAGCACCATGATAGACTTAATGTCAAGAGATGATGTAGGTCCTGCTGTGAGCCTAAAGCAACACTTGAATTTTTAAATGCAATGGGCTATCGATCTCAGAAGGATGGATTTCTGCTGCTACAAGGGTGCTACCTCAATGGAGGGCAAAGAGTTAAAACAAGCTCCTTTGGATTTTGTGTGTAAGCTATTGCTTCCTCTCTTTCCCAGACCAAAGATTTGTCCTCCAACCATAAATCTCATCATGCCAGATCTGAAACAGTTATTTTTGGATAATATTATTCAGCAAAAGTAACAACTTCAGAATGTTATACACTGAGAAAATCATCTTTAACGTTTATCTCAAAATTTTAGAAATTGAGGGGTGTGTGCGTGTGTGTGTGTGTGTGTTGGGGGAAGGGAATGGGTACAATATAATTGCAGCAGTTTTACTTTATGTGAAGTCGAATTGTAAGCAACACTAGCCACAAACTAAAATTAGCTTGAGGAATAATGAATGAGTAGACTGCCATCTAGTGCAGTAAGTAATTAGCTTGGAGTAAGCGATTAAAAATGGATTAGGTCAATTTCTGATTTATCAAGCAATGAAAGGTTTAACAATCAGATGTCTGCCTTATCCTGACTCATGACCTGACTGAGTACCTGATATGAACTAAACAATCTTTAGCTTCTGCATTTTCACATGGGGTCTGTCTGGGAAATGGTTGAAACAAAGAAATAACATTTTTTGGGTTGTGCTGATTTTTAACAGTCTTATAAGCCTAATATAGTGCAGTACAAATTGCCGATATTAGCTTCTGGAATTCCTGTTCATCATATGATATCCTTGATTATATCAAGACAGCATTTGATTGAATGGGACATCAAGAAGCTCTTGCAACATTGGGCTCCATGTGAATTGAAGAGAATTTGTCCCAGTAATGCCTAGCACAAAGAAAGATAAGTGATAGTGGAGGCCAATCGTCTTAGTCCCAGAACATCAATGAAGAAATTATAGAATCATAGAGTCATACAGCATTGAAACAGACCCTTCCATCCAACTAGTCACACTAACCATATTCTTAAACTAAACTAGTCCCACCTGCCTGTGCTAGGCCCATATCCCTCCAAACATTCCCTCTTCATGAACTTACCTGAATGTCTTTTAGTCACTGTAACTGTACCTGCATCCACCACTTCCTCTGGCAGTTCATTCAACATATGAACCACTCTCTGTGTAAAAACGTTGTCCCTCATGTCCTTTTAAATCTTTCTTCTCTCATCTTAAAAATATGCCCCCTAGTTTTGAACTCTCACACCTGAGGGAAAATACCTTTGTCATTCACCTTATCTATGCCTCTCATGATTTTATAAACCTCAATAAGGTAACCCCTCAACCACCTATGCTTCAATGAAGAGTTCCAGTCTTTTTTATCTCAAACACTCTCCAATTTAATAATATCCTTCCTATAAGTGGGTGACCAGAACTGCACACAGTACTCCAGAAGAGGACTCACCAAAGTCCTGTAAAGCCTCAACATGACATCGCAAATCCTATACTTGATGATCTAAGCAATGAAAGCAAGCATGCTAAAAGCCTTGTTAACCACCCTGTCTACCTGCAACAGAAATTTCAAAGAATTAGATACCTGAACCGCTAGGTCTCTCTGATCTACCATGCTACCCAAGGCTCTCCATTAATTGTATAAGTCCTGTCCTTGTTTGTTTTACCAAAATCCAATACCTCACATTAATCCATATTCAACTCCATCTGTTAATCCACAGCCCATTGACCCAATTGATCAAGATCTCTTTGTAATGTTAGATAACCTTTTTCACTGTCCACTATACTACCAATCTTGGTGTCATCTGCAAACTTATTAACCATGCCTCCTATATTCTCATCCAAATCATTTATATAAATGACAAATCAAAGTGGACCCAGTATTGATCCCTGTGGCACACCACTGGTCACAGGCCTCCAGTCTGAAAAACAGCTCTCCACCCGTCTCTGCCTCCTATCTTCAAGGTAAAAACAATGACTGCAGATGCTGGAAACCAGATTCTGGATTAGAGTGGTGCTTGAAAAGCACAGATATTCAGACAGTATCCGAGGAGCAGGAAAATCGACGTTTCGGGCAAAAGCGTCAGGAATAGAGCCGTGTAGAGCTCTATTCCTGATGAAGGGCTTTTGCCCGAAACGTCGATTTTCCTCCTCCTCGGATGCTGCCTGAACTGCTCCCCTCCTATCTTCAAGCCAATTTTGTATCCAGTAGGCAAGCTCATCCTGAATCTCATGTGATCCAACGTTACTAATTAGTCTATCATGTGGAACCTTGTCAAAGGCTTTATTAAAGTCCAAGTGAACAATGCTCTGCCCTCCTCATTCTTGGTTGCTTCATTAAAAAACTCAAATCAAATTTGTGAGACATGATTTTCCTCGCATATCCCCAATCAATCCTTGCCTCTCCAAATGCATAGAAATCCTATCTTTCAGAATCCCTTCCTAGAGCTTCACCACTGTAGTCAGACTCACAGGCCTATGGTTTCCAGGCTTCTCCTTACAGTCTGTCTTAAACATTAACAATCTTCCAGTCCTTGGGTTCTTCACCTGTGTTTATAGAAACTACAAATATTTCTGCTAATGGCCCCACAATTTCTTCTGTAACTTCCCACAGCACCCTGGGATATCATGGATCAGTGCATGGAGATTTATCTACCTTTATGTTTTCTAAGACTTCCAGCACTTCCTCTTCTGTAATGTGAACTGTTTTAGAAAAACAATATTTATTTCCCTGAGTTATCTAGCCTCATATCTTTCTCAAGAATAAAAACTAATACAAAATATTCATTTAATATCTGTCCCCATCTCCTGAGGTTCAACACAAAGACGACCTTGTTGATCTTTAAGGGGTCCTGTTCTCTCTCTAGTTGCTCTCTTGCTCTTAATGTATTTGTAGAACCTTTTTGGATTATCTTTAATTTTCCCTGCCAAGGCTATCTCAGATCCCCTCTTTGTTTTCTTGATTTCCTTTCTAAGAATGCCCCGATGCTCTTTATATTCTTCAAGAGATTCAATTAATCCCAGTTGTCTACATCTAATATATGAGTTTTTTTTTATTCTTGACAAGATCTTCAATACCTTTATTCATCCATTGTTCCCTAATCATACCTGACTTGCCTTTCACTCTAACAAGATCATACTGCCTCTCAACCCTCATGATCACAGGTTTGAAAGCCTCCCACTTGTCAGTTCTCCCTTTATCTGTGAGCAATCTATTCCAATCAATGTTTGAAAGTTCTTGTTTCATACCCTTATAATTTGCTTTATTCCAATTAAGAAATTCAAATTTTATGGAAGACTTAGCCTTTTCATAACTGTTTTAAAACTAACTGTATTCTAATCATTAGTTACCCTACTAAGTCTCAGTAATTTGCACTGCCTTATTTCCCAAGAGAAGGTCAAGTTTTGCTCCTTCTTCAGTAGGAGTATTTACATATTGATAAAGGAAATTTTTTTGAACACTTTTAACAAATTCTCCACCATCCAAACTTTTCACACGATGGCAGTCCCAGTCAATGTTTGGAAATTAAAATTAAAGTAAAAGTTGCTCAAAGCAAAGTCCTATATCCCACCATCTTTAGTTGCTTCATCAATAAGGCCAGACATGAGGAAGTTCACTGAAAATTGCACTGTGATCTGTTTCATTTGTAACTCCTCAGATTCTGAAGCAGTCCGTGTCCATATGCAGCAAGACCTGAATTATATCGAGGCTTGGGCTAATAAGTACACGTAACAATCCTGTCACGCAAGTACCAGGCAATGACCATGTCCAACAAGACAGAATCTAGCCCTTCCCTTGACATTCAACTGACCCCTCCACGCCCTTCTCATGACATCCTAAGATTTCCTTTGACTTTAGCAGCAGCTCAGTGGTGAGCACTGCTGCCTCACAGCACCAGGGTCCCAGGTTCAATTCCAGCCTTGGGCAACTGTCTGTGTGGAGTTTGTACATTCTCCCCGTGTCTGCGTGGGTTTCATCTGGGTGCTCTGGTTTCCTCCCACAGTCTAAACATGTGTAGGTTAGGTGAATTGGCCATGCTAAATTGCCTGTAATATTAGGTGCAGGGGAATGAGTCTGGGTGTGTTGCTCTTTGGAGGGTCGGTGTGGACTTGTTGGGCCGAAGGGCCTGTTTCTGCACTATAGGGAATCTAATCTTAAAGCATAATTGGATAGTCACATAGGTATATACTCCCAGACACTGGGATTTCTGCAGTGAGTAATCCCCCATCAGTCGCAGGTAGATAGGATAGTGAAGAAGGCGTTTGGTATGCTTTCCTTTATTGGTCAGAGTATTGAGTACAGGAGTTGGGAGGTCATGTTGTGGCTGTACAGGACATTGGTTAGGCCACTGTTGGAATATTGTGTGCAATTTTGGTTTTCTTCCTATCAGAAAGATGTTGTGAAACTTGAAATGGTTCAGAAAAGATTTCCAAGGATTTTGCCAGGATTGGAGGATTTGAGGTATAAGGAGAGGCTGAATAGGGTGGGGCTGTTTTCCCTGGAACATTGGGGCTGAGGAGTGACCTTATAGAGGTTTATAAAATTATGAGGGGCATGGATAGGGTAAATAGATAGTCTTTTCCCTGAGGTGGGGGAGTCCAAAACTGGATGGCATAGGTTTAGGGTGAGAGAGGAAAGATATAAAAGAGACCTAAGGGTCAACTGTTTCATGCAGAGAGTGGTACAAGTATAAAATGAGCTGCCAGAGGAAGTGGTGGAGGCTGGTACAATTTCAACATTTAAAAAGCATCTGGATTGGTATATGAATAGGAAGGGTTATGGGCTGGGTACTGGCAGGTGGGACTAGATTGGGTTGGGATATCTGATCAGCATGGACGGGTTGGACCGAAGGGTCTGTTTCCATGCTGTACATCTCTAAGACTGTATGACTGTATGACTCTACCAAAAGCCTGTCCACCATCTAGAAACCATACATCAGGAGTGAGATGAAATACTCCCAATTTGCCTGGATGAGTGCAGCTCGAACAACACTCAAGAGTATTGACACCATCCAAGACAAATCAGCCTGTCCATATTTTAAATATTAATTCCCTTTGCTGCCAGTGCACAATAACAGCAGTTTGGGTCATTCACAAGATGCACTGCTGTACATCACCAATGTTCTTCTGACAGCACCTTTCAACCCAGGACCTCCACCATCTGGAAGGGCAATGACACTGGAACACTGCTATATAAAAGTTCCTGTTTAAATCAAAATGTACTGTCATGGAACTACAACACTGTTCCTTCACAGTCACTGTGTCAAATTCCTAGAATTCCCTCCTGAAAAGCACTGTGGTGTGTCATGATGATGTAAAAATGGACTATCTGTTTTCAACTTACATCATCTGATTTTAATGGCTGTGATCTTCCACAATACACCATGGTTTTAAAGAGGTAAAAAGGAATGTCTGCATTGATCACATGACCAAGGTTCAGCTAGCCTCATGAAACCATCATCAAACAAGATTCTGTGTGAACTGAAAGTTAAAAAAATCATCAGCATGACTGAAACCAATCACACAGATCCATATCCGTTGTTTGATTTATACCATCATGGATATTTCATATTTTCAGATGAAAGATTTGAAATAACCATAAGGCCAGACATCAGAATACAAAATAAACTACATCTATGGCAATTGCTTTTGGGTAGAGCTGAATGTAAAATAGTATATTTGTAACAGCAGGATTGAAACTTGGCTGTCTCTCTCTCTCTCTCTCTCTGTTTATTCAACCTCTTGCAAGACAAGAAGCATCCTTTGCTGAAAATTCAAAAATTCCTGCAAATTTCATGAGTACTGACGATACACAATGTTAATTGAACAACCATGGTCTCAGGTTAAACCTCAAGGATTCTAAGGACTTTTGAAACTGCACACCCTTGTTCTTTGTTTCTGTATTAGATGTTCTCCCCTGTTTAAACTTTATCTCTTAATAACATGTCTGTGCTGGTACCCCTCTTAACTATTTTTAAAATCCAACAACTTGTAAAATTCCTCTTTCCTTCATTCAAGACTACCTTGTATTTATATCCTCCATCTTTTCTTTATTCATTCACGGGATATGGGCATCAGTGGCTGGGTCAGCATTTATTGTCCATCCCTAATTGCCTAGAGGGTAGTTAAGGGTCAACCATATTGCTTGGAGGAATGTTTGTTTTACCAATTATAGTTATTCTTTTCTGCTGTTTGGGTGTACCTGTTGAACTGTCAGTTTTATTATGACGCAGTGAGAAGGGGGGGAGTCAATCGGCTACCCTCTTTTAAATCCTCTTGATTGGCTGAAATGATGAATTTTAATTCTTTTCAGCATGCTGCTATATCATACTTCAGTTAAAAAGTGGTTCACTTGTTCAGGGAAAGCGATGGTCCAGTGGCTATTGATCCAGGTAACATTCTGGGGACCTGGGTTTGAATCCTGCCATGGGAGATGGTGGAATTTGAATTCAATAAAGAATCTGATCATAACCATGAATCAAATGTCAGGAAAATCTCTTCTGGTTCACTAATGTCCTTTAGGGATCTAATGCTATCTTTACCTGGTCTGGCCCACATGTGACTCCAGACCCACCCTTGGCAGTTAAATGAAACCTAGTGACTTGCTATGGCATTTAAGAATCACTATAATGCTGATCATCTGGAGATGTGGGAGGATGTCAGAGGCTATTTTTATAGGGCGGCACGGTGACTCAGTGGTTAGCTCTACTGCCTCACAATACCAGGGGCCTTGGGTGACTGTCTGTGTGGAGTTTGCACATTCTCCCCTGCATGGGTTTGCTCTGGATGCGTTATTGCTGCAACAAATTTGTTCCTCCAAAAGTTGTTTTTTTTAAAAATCGCCCAAAGATTTTATGGGTGTATAATATTAAAGCACTAAGATGTCCACATTTTCTGACAATGTTTTAATAGAAAAGAATGAGGTACCTCATGACGAATGAAAGGAGTTAAAGGAAAAGGTTCTTGGAAAATTTACAAAGGACACCTGGGCACTTAGAGGGACAGTTCTGTCTAAAAACTTGGAAAAAGAAATTGCAAAAAATGAGTGGTAAAATATCTAGAGGTAGAATTTGAATAGTGAAAAGGATAGATTAATATTGGAACATCCAAGATTAGATCTGGAATTCCAACAGAAATAAAACAAAGAAATGAAATTCCAGGAGTAAGTATCAGAGGAAGGAAAGGGAAAATGAGAGGAGGCAGAAAAAAAGAGAGAGAGGGAAGGGAAAATGAGAGGAGGCAGAAAAAAGAGAGAGAGGGAAGGAAAAAGGAGAGGAGGCAGACAAAAAGAGAGAGGGTAGGCAAGGAAAGAAAAGAGAGAATTTCAGGAAAGAGATAAGGGGAAAGCGAGACATTGCTTTCTGTGGCAGCATATTGCACAGTGAAATCAATTTCTCCTCATCTCAATCCGAAATAAGATTGCAAGAAATAAGAACAGGAGTAGGCAATTCAGCCTTTTGAGTTTGCTCTGCCGTTCAATAGGATCATGGCTGATCCAAAATTGTTCATGTCCACCTGTCTACTCTTTCCCCCTAACCCTTGATTCCCTGACTGATCAAAAATGGCAAATCATAAGCATTATTGCTCCAGCATGAAATCACCTGCAAATTAATTGAAACTGTAATGGTTGTTATTGTTATCTCTAATATTTTCCAAAGCATACCAAAACCACCCCAGAAGTTAATAAAGCCATTTACAGTGTGTTTGAAATTATAATTTGATGATGCAATTGAATTGATAATTAGATTTAGGTTTTATTTTATGTGACTATGATGCAACATCTTGCTGGTTCCTGACAAAATGAATAAAAAGAATTTAAAATGTTCAACATTTTTACAACTCACTAAGTCCCATTTTTACTGTTTGTTTTCTTCATAAAATGTATTGTATTGCAACATCATAAAACCTCGTTATTTTTCCAAACTGTTTTTGCCATTAACAGTTTATCGGTCTTGATTCTGTCAGTTTCATTTATATTAAATTTTTTTATTTCCATATCAATTTGATTTTCCGATTCTCCTTCTGTCATTTTTAAAACTCCTGTGCACTATTAGACTTTTTAAAATATTCATAATCAAGACATTCTTCCTCAGCAATGCCTAATACTTCTAAACCATGCACATACAAAATTAATATTTCTTGTATATGTATCAATATTTATATATTTTATCTGCACAGGCAACTATAATTCCCACAGTTTAAAACAAAAATAACACACATGGAATTTTGTAAATGATTCTCATCAGTGAACATTCAAAATGAATGGTTGGCTTATTAAATAGTCCTGAGATTGCTTTATTCCACCTGATCCATCACTTCACTGATCACCATTTTTGATGAATTAATGTGATACTTGAGTTTCAAAATTTATCTCACAGCATGCAGTTTCCAAGGCTGGCAAATAAAACTAGAAAGTATGTAATGAATTATGTAAACTCAGGAGTGACAAATAATTGTTACAGCATATCTTAACTTCAGAGGTATTGTCTAACAAACATGCAGAATTGCTGAAATGACATTGAATTTGTTTAAATGACAGTTAACAACGCATGGTTCTCAAATAAAATCCGCCAACAGCTTCAAGTATAAGTGCCAGTTCTTAGAGCGATTTGTCACCTGTCATACCATAATCACAAAGTGCTAAAAACTATCTCCCGTTAGTGACTCCCTAATACTTTTTTCAGTTATTGACATTTGTAAAATGAGAGTTAGAAAAGAGTTTGCTTGAAAACTGAGTGATAGTGTTGGAGAACTGAGACATAATTCACGATCAGACAACATTGCATTGAGGAAAGTTGCTAAAGTGCAGGTAGGTTTTGTGGCCAGCATTTTTATTTCCATGAAAATCAGAGACAATGTTTTACAGGAACGGGAAATACTTATAGGGACATGGGCCAGGCAGTGGAGGATTGGTTTGGAAGGACATGGGCCAGGCAGCGGAGGACTGGTTTGGAAGGACATGGGCCAGGTGCAGGCAGGGGTCTAGTTTCATTCAGAATTATGTTCGGCATGGACTGATTGGACCAAAGGATCTGTTTCCATGCTTCATGACTATATGACTCAATTAGTAAAATGTTATACTGCATGTATGAAACATGCTTGCAGACTAATTGGTTATGACCTGTTTAAAATTGCAAGGAGAATCCACAATAAAATAATGAACATGAGAAGATACCAAGAGGAAAATAATGCCAGTTTTTGTTTGTTGAAACTACATTAAGGTAATTGGTAGCAAACTTGTTAAGGATTCCACCATCAAGCTGGTAAGTAAGTTCATTCCAGGCCAAACCAAGCATTAGTGAAGTTAATGAAGGGAAGGTTTTGAAGTATCTCATCATACATTTGGATATTATAGCCATTTCGGGAACATGGCTAAGGGAAGGTCAGAACTGGCAGCTTAATGTGTCAGAGTATAAGTGCTTTATGTGGGACAGAGGTGGTGGAAGAAGGGGAGGGTAGTTGCATTTTTGATTAAGGTGAGTATCACAGCAGTAGTCAGAGATGAAATATCTGAAGGATCATCCAGTGAGGCTTTTTGGGTGGAGCTAAGAAATAAGAAGGGGATGATGACATCATTGGGGTTCTACTATAGGCCCCCAAATAGTCAACAGAATTAGAGGAACAAATATGCAGGGAGACTGGGGAGAGTTGCAGGACCAATAGGAATGTCATATTAGGGGAGGGGATTTTAGTTCTCTGATCAGAGACTGGGACTGCCAGAGCATTAAGGGCTTAGATGGGGTGGAATTTGTTAAGTGCATTCAAGAAAGCTTCTTCAAGCAGTACATAGAGGGTCCTACTCGGGAAGGGGCAAAACCCGACTTATTCTTGGGAAATAGGATAGGACAGGGTGACTGAGGTGACAGTGGGGGAACACTTTGGGTCCAGTGACTGTAGTTATTTTAATTTTAAAATAGTTATGGAGAGGGACAAAACTGCTCCACAGGTTCAAGTTCTAAATTGGGGCAAGGCGAATTTTGATGGAATCAGATAGGAACTTGCAGGGTTGATTGGAGTAGTCTGCAGGCAGAGGGTCCTCTGGCAAGTGGGAGGCCGTTAAAAGTGAGATAGCTAGAGTTCAAGGTCTATATGTTCCTGTGAGGATTAAGGGCAATGTTGGCAGGAATAGGGAACCCTGGATGACAAAAGATATTGAGGCTTTGACCAGAGAAAAGGAGGCGTGTCTCGGGTACAGGCAGCTGGGATCAAGGGAATCTCTGGAGGTACACAGGAGTTTACTGAAGTGGAAATCAGGAGGGCAAAAAGGGGGCATGAGATAGCCTTGGCTGAGAAGACTAGGGTGAATCCAAAGAGGTACTTAAAGTAAATTAAAGGAAAAAGAATACCTAGAGAGAGAATAGGGCTCCTCAAGGACCAAAGTCGACTCGTGTAGAACCCCAGGAGATGGGTGAGGTTCTCAAAGAATATTTCTGCTGTGTGTTTACCATGGAGAAAGACATGAAGATTTGGAAACTTGAGGAAATTCGTGCTGATATCTTGGGGACATTGAAATCACAAAAAAGAAAGTGTTGGATGTATTAGAATGTATGAAGGTGGATAAATCTCCTGATCCCAACCAGATATATCCAAGATTACTGCAAGAAGCTAGAGAAGAAATTGCAGGGGCTTTGGCTGATATTTTTGCATTATCGTCAGCCACGGGTGAGATCCAGGAAAACTGGGGAGTAGCGAATATTTTATGATTATGCAGAGAGGGCTGCAAAGAAAATCCTGGGAACTGTAGTAAGCTTAACATCTGTGGTGGGTAAGTTACTTGAGAAGATTCTGAGGGATTAGATATACATGCATTTGGAAAGACAGGGTTTGATTAGGAATAGTCAGCATGGCTTTGTGAAGGGGAGATCATGCCTCACAAAATTGTTAGCGTTCTTTGATGAAGTGACCAGAAGGTTGACAAGGGTAGGGCTATATAGATTTCAGTAAGGCCTTTGATAAGGTTTCACATGTTCTGGAAGGTTAGATCACTTGGAATCCAGGGCGAGCTGGCAAATTGACACTAGACAATAGACAACAGGTGCAGGAGTAGGCCATTCTGCCCTTCGAGCCAGCACCACCATTCATTATGATCTTGGCTGATTGGACAAAAAATAGGCTTGATGGTAGGAAGCAGAGGGTAATAGTGGAAGGATGCTTGTTGGACTGGAGGCCTGTGACTAGTGGAGTCCCTCAGGGGTCAGTGCTGGGCCCATTACAGTTTGTTATTTATATCAATGATTTGGATGAGAATGTACAAGGCATGATTAGTAAGTTTACAGATGACACTAAAATAGGCAGAATCGTGGACAGTGAGGAAGGTTATCTGAAGTTACAGCAGAACCTTGATTAACTGGGGAAGGTGACCAAGAAATGGTAAATGGAGTTTAATATAGATAAGTGTGAGGTCTTGTATTTTGGAAAGTCAAATCAAGGTAGGAATTTCATGAGGAATGGTAGGACCTTAAGAAATATAGTGGAACAGAGAAGTTCAGGTGCACGGTTCTCTGAAAGTGGAGTCGCAGGTAGACAGGACAGTGAAGAAGGGCATTAAGTGCACAAGTTGGGAAATCATGTTGCAGTTGTACAGAATGTTGGTGAGGATGCACTTGGAATATCCTGTTCAGTTTTGGTCACCTTGTTAATAGGAAAAATGCTGTCAAACTGGAAAGAGTGCACAAGAAATTTACAAGGATGTTGCATGGACTCAATAGTCTGAGTTGTAGGGAGAGACTGGACACACTAGGACATTTTTTCTTTAGATGTAGGAGACTGAGGAGGGACCTTGCAGAGATGTGTAATATCATGCATGGATAGGGTGAATGCCCTCAGTTTTTTTTTTCCCAGGGTTAGGGAATCGAGGACTAGAGGGCATCAGTTTAAGGTTAGAGGGGAAGTGTCAGCCCTTTGCTGTGGATCTGGAGTCACGTTATAGGTCAGACCAGGTAAGGATGATCAGCTTCCTTCTTCCAAGGGCACGAGTGAACCAGATGGATTTTTCAATAAGACTGACTGAAACTAGCTTTATATTTTAAATTTATTAATTAAATTTAAATTCCAGTGAACATCTTGGGAGGATTCGAGCATATATATGTGGAGCCTCTGGATTACTATGTAGTGAAATTACTGTTGCACCACTCCCTCCTGAATGAGGCATGCATTGTTAACACTTGGGGTTTACCTCAGACAACAAGTGTCTCACTGTTCACTTAGCAGTACAGGGGTGTATTCAGCTACTCTGTCTGATCAGGAGAGGCAGACTGGTGAATATTTATGTTCAAGGCTGAGACAGACAGACTTTTGGCACACAAGGAATGATGGGACAAGAAAATGAAGTTAGGTAAAGGACCGCTGTGATCATGGAAAGATGGAACAGATTTGGGTGGGGAGTTGGGGTGGTCCACTTCCCATGTTTTCATGGACATTTAAACAGTTCCCACAATAGCCAAGGTCTTTTCCCCAGGTTTGGGGAGTCCAAAACTAGAAGGCATGATTTTAAGGTGAGATGAGAAAGATGTAAAAGGGACCTAAGGGGCAACCTTTTCACATAGAGGCTGGTACGTGTATGGAGTGAGCTGCCAGAGGAAGTGGTGGAGACTGGTACAATTACAACATTTAAAAGGATCGGAGGGTTAAGAGGGATATGGGCCAAATGGGAGCAAAGGATACAGACCTTTAGAAAATAGGCAACAGGTTTAGATCAAGGATCTGGATTGGCACAGGCTTGGAGGGCCGAAGGGTCTGTTCCTGTGTTGTAATTTTCTTTGTTCTTAGTTCTTTGCTAAAATGCTGGTAAATGGGCCACGATTAAGGGTCGGCATAAACGAGTTGGACCAAAGTGTCTACTTCCACGCTGTGCACCTATGTGATGCCATGACTCTATAACTGCCGCTCTTTCCTCCTTGATGTTGTTCTTCCTTAATGTGAATCAGAGTTGAATGTGCAGTTCCTGCTGCAAGTGAGATAATGGAGACTTGAGCCTATTTGTTGTACCTGCTTGCTAGGTACAATATCACTCATGGATTTATTTACCCGTATAGGTCATTCACTGTCATTCCAAAATAATATGTGCTCTAGTAGATTAGCTGTGGTGAATACATTGAAACCATATGTGGCTATACACCCACACACAATCAATGATGAATGGGTGCATTTTTGTACAAGATTTAGTTCATACCTAGTTTGGCTCATTGACACACTTACAAAAAAAATGCATTTGTTTTCCAGACTAAAGAAAGTAAGCATTATCCCAAGAACATAAAGCAAAAAAATTCAACTGTTCCACATCTGTTTGAAATTTGAGTCAGGGATTAATGCATGAGAATTCTTTAAACTTAGTGTTTAAGAACCACTGCTGAGTAAAACTGCAAATGATGACAGAATTCTTGTTGAAGTTATTGTGATATGAAATCCATTTGCTGGGGAAAATGCCTTTGTATATGCGCTGATTGTATATAACAATTCATGAACAGGAAAATGATTCCAATTAACATTTAAGAACTTGTCTCTTATGTCATGTGATCCCACTAATTACTGTGCTTTTGGTCCACATGTCTAGACAATCTTCATAAAAACTGGATTTCATGTAAGACAGAGCTCTAAATAAATATAATTTTCTTTCTGTTCAGAACACTAATTATCCAAGTTTTCACCGTTCAATTGTAAGGTTCTTTTATCTGGCTATGTGAATTTCTCACTGTTTTCAAATCTGATATAATTTTAATATTTTCAAAATGTCAGAAAAAAAAACAAAATGCATTTGGTGAATTAATTTGAGCAATGAATTGAGCTGCTCAATACAGTGTGGGGATCTGAAACCAGTGCTTGTGGCTTTAAAATTGATGACATTAACAAAGGCTTCTTTGGGGGGAAGAGCACAGCAGATGATCATCAACTTAAGGTCATCAGCAAGAAATCCAATAGACACTTGAGGAGAAAGCACTTTACTCAGCGAACAGTGAGAATGTGAACAGGGCGGTAGTTGATGTGAATGGCAAAGCTATAATAAAAGGAGACAGATGAGGGATAAAGGAGTGAAGGATATTTCTGATGGTGTTAGAAGAATGGGAAGTGGTGAGAATGGAGGATAAATGACCGAATGCACTGATTGTGTTAAAAAATTGTTAATGTCTTAAATACTCCATGTAATTAGCAATGGTCTGACCAAGGTGGGGGCTGGGAATTAGTGACTGTCCCTCATCTGCCCAAACATCCTCCACTTAAATACATCAATGTCATTCACCTCAACTGCCCCCTTATGGTGATAGGTTCCATATTCTCACTGGGTAATGTAGTTTCTCTTGAATTCCCCATTGGATTGTTTTTGGTGACGATCTGATGCTGATTGCCTCTTGTTTTACTCTTCCCCCAGTTGAACAGAATCTCTCTTTGATGTCATCATCTTATTAAGCTGCAAGTTGCTGTTTTCATATCCCAGAGCAGTGTTGAACAGCAGCCTTCAGAGCTGCTCCTATCGATCCAATCCACCCGACACTTGCTGCATCTCTCTCACCACTGGGTATCATGAGTCCTGTGAAACCTGGCCTTCGACTTTGCACTGAGAATCAACTTAAGCACACAGACTCATTAAAATATTTTAATGGCCAACGCAGTCTTGAGAGTAGGTTTATATCACTCAGTCCTGAATGCACTTCTACTAAAACCAGATGTAGATGTGTTGGAGATGGATTAGTCTCAGGATTCCCATTGGTACATTTTCAAACACCCCCCCCCCCTCCCCCCCCCCACCCCCCGCCCAAACCACTGCACTCCCATCTGGTCCTGGATGTTAAAATTACATTCCCCTGCCCCACATAATATTGAGACCACAAGGAATCTAGATTGAGTGAACAATACAAAGACAATGTAATTGAACTCACACACAGTGCTGGAGAATAAATGCCGGACTGTGATTATTTCAGTTAGTTTGACAGGTTGTGGCACCCAAAGCTGTCAAGTAAAGCAATGAGGACGTTTTGCACATTTGTACCTGTACAAAGTGGCTCCATAAGTCTGGTTCCACAGCGTTCCCATTAAAACAAAAGAACACAACTAAGTTGAGAATGGAGGGAAGTTGAATGCCCATTTCTGTCAAAGTTCGCCACCAGGGTCAATTTGAAAGCATCAGCAACAACAGTTCCATTAGCTGTGGGGAACAGTGTCAGGCAACTTCCCTTGTCTTTTACCTAGTCCAGAATCTCTAAGTGCAAACCAGGAAAATGCATCATTTACCATCTGAATTTTCAAATTTTACCCAGGAAATAGGCTTTTAAATTCATCCTCTTCCTCCTTTTCTCCTTGTCTTATTGTTTTGTCTTTTCATATTCTGAAGAGATTCAAAATTGAAAGGTTGAAAATCTCTGGAACCAATAATGTTTAAAATCAGCCACCATATGGTTTTTCAATAGAGACACTAATAGTCCCAAAGGCCATATCCTGTAACATTTTGCTTTCAGTAATTTTAATGGAATAGGAAACAAATAAGTTTTAAACCTGGCCATTTTAAACCTCTATTTATTCCATTCAGGATTTATTGTATAAGTATTACGATATTTCATTGAGCCAATACATCATAAAATGGACCAAGATTTACCAGAATAATGGTGTCACTAGCATTCAGCAATCCAAGTCCACTTTATTAAAAGTGAACCTGTATGAATGAGGCAGCCTTTTAATGACATTGTGTGATAATAGTTTTGCACAAACATCACAGTTTGAAGTTCTTGAACTGGAACATTCCCCCAGGACATTTTGCAATTCTATAAACTGTGATACTGGTGGACAACCTTGGGCACACTTTTCATTTTACTATGAAAGAAAATCCAAATATTAATGTTTCAATGTCTGTTCAGCAGGCTGCAGGCAATGTGCTGCATATTTTTCACAGCTGCGTTTGATCCACTTCTGTTGTACATGAATTTGCAAAAATACAGGTCCCATGTCTTTTTAAAATTGAACTCTCCCATGGACCAAGATTCCAGGCAATAGCAATTTTATAACTTCCCAAATAATAATATTTATCAGTTATAATAGCTATAAACACTGGATTCATTAGTTTTATCTTTAAAACCAATGGCACCATTTTCATACTGCTGCAGATTAATTTCAATCAGTTGATTTGATCCCCCTCTTATTGATCCTTCCCTCTTGACAATACTCTATGTGTCAGCAGCAGATATCTGTGCAATATCACTGCTTTCAGCCAGTCATATCAGTGCAAACATTGTATTTTTAGTCATTCACACAATGTGAACATCACTGGCTAGACCAGAATGTTAAGGAGGATAAAGCAGGATATTTAGAAATGATTAATGTAATCAAACAGTCAGCACGGTTTTGCAAAAGGAAAATTGTGTTTGCCAGATTTGCCAGAGTTCTTTGAGGATATAACAAGTAGAGTTGATTAAGGGAACTGAAAGATTCCGTGTGTTTGGATTTCCAGAAGGAATTTGACCAAGTGCCACAACAAAAGGATCAGAACAAAAGCTACATTTATTTACTTCCTATATTTGTGACTTGGAGGATGGTCAGCGTGCAATGTATCCAAATGGTACAAAAATAGGTGGGAGGTCATTCAATAACAAGGATTTAAGCAACCCTAAAAGGGAAAAGATAGTTGAATGGGTGAAGTTTAATAGAGAATCGTGTGGCTCAAAAAGCAGATTATTTAAACGGAGAGAGACTATAAAAAGTGGAGGGCAGAAGGATCTGGATGTTCTTGTGAATGAAACACAAAGTTAGTATGCAAGTGTAGCAAGTAATTCAGAAGGCTCATGTCATTTTGACCTTTATAGCTGTGGGGTTTGAGCTTAGAAATAAGGAAGAATTGTAACAACTCTACAGGATATTGGTGAGGCCACACCTGGAATACAGTGTGCAGATTTGATCCCCAATTTAAGAAAGGATGTGTTGACATTGCAGGCTGTTCAAAAGAGATTAACTAGGCTGATTCCTGGGATGAAAGGACTAACTTATCAAGAATGACTGAACAAATTAGGCCTTTATTTGTTGCAGATTCGAAGAAAGAGGGGTGATCTTATTGAAACATATAAGATTTTGAGGAAGCTTGATAAAATAGATGTTGAGAAGATGTTTTCACTAGTGGGGGAACCTTGAACCAGGGGACAGAATAAGGGCACTCTCATTTAAAACTTAAAAACAGAGAATAATGAATGTCTGGAATTATCTATCCTAGAGAGTTTAGTGGCTAGACTGCTAAAATTTTAAAAATGAAGGAGGTAGATTTTTGGAGTTTCATGGAACTCAGTACTATGATGAGCTGGCATGAGAGAAGGGTTGAGGTCTGGGGCAGATCAGCCATGATCTTATTGAATGCCTGGGCAGGCTTGAGGAGTCAAATAGCTACCTCCTGTTTCTGTTTTGTATATTCTCGTGTTGTTATTGTCCATCTCCAGTTCCCCTGAAGAAGCTCCTTGAACTGCTGCAGTTCATTTGGTGGAGGAACAGCCACAGTGCTGTTAAGGAGGGAGATCATGGATTTTGACTGCAACAGGGTGAGGAGTGTGATATAATTCCAACATTGGTGACATTGTCTTTATAAGATGTTAAACAAAAATCTGTTGCCTCGATCAATTCACAAAGTCACAAATTGTTGAATAAAAATAATTTATTAATATAAAAGCCATGAAATAAAGTGAGGCTGGAGATTAGTTGTCAAGAATTAAATTAAGTGCCAATTGGAAAATAATAACAACTATTAGCATATAGTAACATTGATGTATTAATACATTACGTGAAATATCTTTTGAATGAATTTTCTTGTCTAAACAATTTCATCAACATGTGATTTGCATCAATTTGTTTCATATTTATTGGTTAATAGTGTTGCTTCTTGTTGGTTTAAATCTCTGGTCTTCTCTGCTGTTTAATTGACTATCTTCTGCTTTCTTCATTAACCAATTTCATACAATCCCATTGTGCCAAAATAACATGCAATTGTACTTCAACATCGAAAAAAGACTGGATATCTTGGAGCTTTCGAGTCTGTGGAGCATAGAACATAGAACATAGAACAATACAGCACAGAACAGGCCCTTCGGCCCACGATGTTGTGCCGAACTTCTAACCTAGATTAAGTACCCATCCATGTACCTACCCAAATGCCGCTTAAAGGTCGCCAATGATCCCGACTCTACCACTCCCACGGGCAGCGCATTCCATGCCCCAACACTCTCTGGGTAAAGATCCCACCCCTGACATCTCCCCTATACCTTCCACCCTTCACCTTAAATTTATGTCCCCTTGTAACACTCTGTTGTACCCGGGGAAAAAGTTTCTGACTGTCCACTCTATCTATTCC
>NC_057736.1:2335895-2344701 GCF_004010195.1 Chiloscyllium plagiosum | reverse complement strand
ACCCACCCTTCGATTCCCTCTTCCAAGTCATTAATAAAAATTACAAACAGCAGAGGACCCAGAACTGATCCCTGCGGAACTCCATTTGTAACTGGGCTCCAGGCTGAATATTTACCATTTACCACCACTCTCTGACTTCGACCGGTTAGCCAGTTCTCTATCCAACTGCCAAATTTCCCACTATCCCACGCCTCCTAACTTTACGCATAAGCCTACCCTGGGGAACTTTATCAAATGCCTTACTAAAATCCATGTATACTACATCCACTGCTCTACCCTCATCCACATGCTTGGTCACCTCCTCGAAGAATTCAATAAGACTTGTAAGGCAAGACCTACCCTTCACAAATCCGTGCTGGCTGTCCCTAATCAAGCAGTGTCTTTCCAGATATGTCACAAATACAAGGTTCATAAGATTATCATGTCTTGGGACTGTCTCTTTAATTTAGGAAAAATACAGTAGAGGAATGAAAGGACCATGTGACCTGTTATAAACTCCACTCAACCTTGAGGGGCTTGATTATGAGAGGTCAAAGGGACAAAAGGTCAAAGGGAAGATGCAAGTTGTTCACACCTGTGGACAATGACAATGGTATTTGCTATGAGTGTAGATAGACTGCCAGCCTCCTACCTCCCCCACCTCTCTCCTCCCTCCCCCCCCCCGACCTCCCCCCGCCCGCGCAGGGTGGTGTTAGGAATATTGGGATTTTTAAATGGTTCTACTTTAAAATGTCTATTTAATTTCACTATAGAATAGAGTTTGGGGCCGTAAGGAGAGCTAATTAGCATTTCTACCTGGACACATAACCATTGCCTTGGAAATAGATTGTAGGAGGGAATTGTCCATAGGAGGTCACTGCAGGGACAGGTTGTATGTTCTGTCAAGACATTCATGAACAACTCAGAACCAATCCATCTGAGACAGAGGAAGAAGCAAGGAGATAGCAGTCTCTCTTGTTCACCACATAGAACGTAGGTGACAGCTCATGCTTGGATTGAAGAGCCCAAGTTTATAAAGATTTGAATGAGGTTAAGAGATTTGTTTAGCTTTAGTTATTGCAAGGAATGTCCAGAGAAACCCTTGCAATGAAAGTCAGCTTGGCGATTAGAATTTATCCAGCTATAAAAGAAAATGGGAGTAAGCCTTGGAAGCTGAGCAAGTTTTAGATGGTTCATGGAGAATGAAGTATTCAGACAATGAGGAGGATACAATGTGACTCTGAGGAGAGATTTTTGGTCATTTAAAAAATAAATGGAAGATCTTTTCTGTAATTTAGAGAACAAGGTGCATGGTAGATAATGTACAGACAGTGATAAAATCATAAATTGCTGGATAAGTTCCGCAGGTCTGGTAGTATCTGTGTAAAGAAATCAGAGTTAATATTGAGTTGATTTTTCCAGTTGACTTACAGCATCCATAGTTCTTTCAGTTTTTATTTGATGTTTAGACGGTGTTGCTTTATTTTTTTATCGTAATAAATGTCTTAAAAATTGAAACCTTGTTTTATGATTCTTCTGGAAATGCAAATATCAAATATTAATATAAACAGCAAAATTCAAGTTGTTGTTAATTATTCTGTAACTACTAGGGGCAATATTGCAGAACTAATTTGTTGTTCTACCTGATCACTAACACAGACATAGCTGTGCACTTATATTTCAGATCTGGTATTCTCAAACAACATGAAGTGATGGTGCCAGAGCAATAGTGTTATTAAGTAGGTTTGCTCAATGATTCTCTTGAAGCAAACTACTTTGCTGAAATAAAGACTTAATGGGATAAAACAAATCCATCCTGCAGTAAGCCATGCTAAACATCTAATGAAATTCACCCAGTTTTAACAACACATATCTGTATGACTAATGAACGTTATTTCTGGTTCCAAAGCACTGCATACTGAAGCATAGCAAGATAAATTGGGGTCAGAGTGCGATAGATATTCTCCTTGGCATGCACTTCTGTTATTGTATACAGACATTCTGTCAGATTTCCAGGTGCAAAGACAACGCAATTATTACAGGAACATGAAATGTTGTTACAAATGACATCCAGGGATGTTCCAAAGTGATGTGCCAGCATTTAAAGTAAACTTTTAGTTCAGCAATACATATATTTGTGTAAAACCCTAATCCACCAACATGAAAAAAATCATGACCAGACTGTTTCATTTTTCCTATTCACTATCCACCAGTGCAGGATTGTTAATGGTGCTATTAAAGTCTTTTCAAAATTAGGAGACAGTGTGAGAGTGAACCTTGCTGTCAGGACTCATGTGATCCTTAGAGAATCATATCTCTGACCTCTTCCTGGTATAGATTTCATTTAAAAACACACAGAATGCACCATTTTATTTCCTGTGTTAGAAACGTAACTGAGGAGAAATTGGCTTGTTCCCAATTTTTGAGATGAACTCAGTGCCACTCAGGATCTGGTATGTCAACACCAACGAGCAAGAGGAGCACGCAAAGGCATTCTCACTCCATCTCTAGTTTAACATGTAGTTTGGAGGATGCCTCCTGCTCTTTCTGGCTTCACATTCAGGGACATCTTTGTTAACAGCGTCCAACCATTTCTTTCAGGATTACTGATTTTAGTTGTTCCACAGTTTTAAGAAAGCTAATTTTGGGGATGGGAACCTGAAATAGATATTCATGCCCCTATTTGAATAGGCAATAACTTTAATATCTGCCTGGAATTTGTTCAAGCACCTGTGGAATGGCACAGGGTAGAGTGATGCATCTTATACTTCTTTTCTAGATATTTTCCCAACTAACCTGTTCAAAGTCATTATTACGCATATCTCTGGAGCAGGTGGACCTAAACCTAGGACTCCTAGCTCAAAGATAGGGCCACTGTCAGTGCACCACAAGAACATTCTCAGACTCCTGTGGAGGGTTTCTTAAACAATGGTGTGAGGGTCATACATCACACTGACCCTTCACTGCCCATTTTACTGTTGTTTAACAACTTAAATGAAATTGTTACTGTGCAATAAGTAAAACTGAGAGGTAACTACTGGTGGTTTAGCCTGACCGTCACTACACCTCAGATGAGGGGAGAGGTTGAGAAGGACAATCCTTTGTGATAATTCAGCTCTTGTGGGAATGGACAGCCATGGTCAAATGGCAGAGTCAACTCAATGGTCCACGTGCTCCTGTACCTTATAGGTATCATGGAATTGAATGTGTGCTATTGGTATCACTATACCATACAGATTAGCCATCCGGCGAACTAACTCCATTTACTTTGGTTTATGACTGACAGGAAGGAGGTCACTTTGAACAGGAACTGGGATCCTTCCAGCAGTGAGTGAGTTGCTTTACTCACTTGTACGGTCTGATTTACTTACACCGGACCATTATTAATGGTATTAATGCAGCGTTATTTCAAATGTATTATATCAGTAGACAGCAGCCATTCATTTTGTTTTAGTGCGTAATTCACAATTTAACAATTGAAAGTCCAAATTCACGTGATGGCTGTGTACTATTCCCTCACAGGTTAATCTAACATGCTTCAGTACTGTTCCCAAAGCACAGTGCAGTTTTCCAGCTGGGTTCTGAGTCTCGTACTGGAGTATGATACACCATAAATAAATGACCACAGCAACAGTACACATCTCACCGCACCAGAGAGCAAACTTGGCTGTGAATCCACAAAGTAAATATCTTTAATTCATAAAATGCTTCTACAAACCAGGGCTTATGAGGTGGGGGAGCCCTCTGAACATAAATTTCTCATCACCTCACATAAGGAGCAAAAATCATGGACGGAGTTGTTTGCTCTTCATACTTGCCATTCGACAACGACACTGGACAGTTGACCGATCTTTCTGACCTATGCACTTTTAAGGGAACGCAATATTTATTTCAGAAGCATCCCCCATTTTAATATCTTGGAATGATTTGTTTTAAGGATAACACAATTGTAAGGTTTATACTTGCAGTTATCGTGTGCCTGTGCAGATGTTTTCCCAACCCCTCAGCTTCTGTCCTCTCTAATTCTCTTTCATAGTACAGTTTATCAGGAATTTTGGGGTTTCAGGGAAATGTACATTCCAGCCACTAACTTCGTGGACTTCAGTTGCCAGGAGGGGCAAAGGTTGGAGGTAATTCCCAGGTTAAAATCCTGTTCACCTCTGAATATTTTTCACTGTTGCATTCTAACTGGTGGAACATAATTAAATATATCCAAACATTTGTGAATTTAAACAATATTCCAACCTTCTGGGTCAGAAGTCACACGACACCAGGTTATAGTCCAAAGGGATTTTTTTTAATCATAAGCTTTCAGAACACTGCTGTTTTGACAGGTGAAGTGACTTTATCCGATGAAGGGGCAGCACTCAAAAAGCTTGTGATTTCAAATGAACCTGTTGGACTATAAACTGGTGTCATGTGAATTCTGACTTTGTCCACCCCAGTCCAAACCTGGCACCTCCACATCATCCTGGGTCAGGTGGAAGAATAATGCTGAGTCAGCTTAAATGCCTTAGAATATTTCTGTCCTATCTCTTGGTCTGTACAAATAGTATGAATTTGGATCAATTTAACTGACATTACAAATAAGACTGTGTTTGTACAGACACTGCTATTTCTTGCTACTTTCATTTTTATTTCTGCAATAAAGTTGGTTGAGAGGTTAACTTTTTATTTGGTGCAATCAATTGGATTTCCAAAAAGCATTTAATAAAATACTACATAATGGACTGATAAATGAGGTCAGAACATGTAAAGTCACAAGACAAATTGCAGAATGCATTGCAAGTGGCAGGTCTGAAGATCCAGAATTTCAAAGGAGCCATAACCAGTGCTCTTGTCCAATTGATATGAGGTTCCTACTTCCAGTATGGGTGGGGTCACAGACTGCAGGGAGGATGAATGAACTGACCACAATACCAGAGCATGCTCACGTTGGGTGGGGGGCAGAGTGGGGAGGTGGCAAAAAGAGAAATTAAGCAGTAATAGGGGATAGTACCTTTAGAGGAATAGATACTGTTTCTGCAATGGAGACTCAGGATCCTGAAGGCTGTGTTGCTTGCCTGGTGCTAAGATTCAGGACACCTCTTCTATGCTGGAGTGGAACTTGCAGTAGGAGGGGAAGGATCCAGGTGTCATAGTTTATGTTGCTACCAGTGACATAGCTAGGACTAGAAAAGGGGTTTACTGGGAGATCGTGAGCACTTAGGGCTAAATCAAAAGCAGAAACACACATCTCCAAATTATACCTGAGCCAAATGTAAGTTGATGTAGGGTAGATAAGATTAGAGAACAACAAAGAACAAAGAAAATTTACAGCCCCCAGGAACAGACCCTTCAGCTCTCCAAGCCTGTGCCGATCCAAATCCACTGACTAAACCTATCACCCAATTCCCAAGCATCTATATCCCTCTGCTCCCCACCTACTCATGGATCTGTCCAGACGCACCTTAAATGAATCTACCGTGCCTGCCTCTACTACCTCTGCTGGCAATGCGTTCCAGGCACCTGCTTGTGTAAAGTACTTTCTGCTTAAATCCCCCTTAAACTTTTCTCCTCTCACCTTGAATGTGTGACCTCTCGTTATTGAATTAGAGATGTGAATGTGTGGTTCAAAGATTGATCTGGGAGAGGTGGATCTATTTCATGGGGCACTGGCACCAGTACTGGGGAAACAGTCATTCTGTTAGAAGGAGCTTCATTTGCATTGTGCTGGACCAGATTCCTGGTGATGTTTATAACTAGAGTGGTGGACAAGGCTTTTATGTAATTAAACACCGAGAGAACTAGAAATCAGAAACAAAACCAGAAATTGCTGGAAGAGCTTAACAGTTCTGGCAGCATCTATGGAGAAAAATCAGAGCTAATGGTACAGGTCCAGTTCTGAAATGTTAACTCTGATTTCTCTGCACAGATGCTGCCAGATCTATTGAGCTTTTCCAACAACTTCTGTTTTTGTTTCTTTAGTCAGGATTATCTGCGATTGGGATAAGGGAGTTCTGTTTGTAGTTTTTGTGATTGGAGATGCACCAAATGAATCAACCAAATTCAGTCCATTGAATTAATTTTTGAGCATGAAGTAAGAGGATCGATAAAATTGATTAAGGAGAAACTAATGAGTCAGAATTCTGAGACCACCCATTTGGACTATGTGTCAAATTTTAGAGAACGATTAAATAAAGCTGGGGAGTTGGCTGGACAGCATTTAAAGGTATCACAGCATACAATGAAACAGGCAGCAGATAAGAAATCACAAATTCGCTATTTTGCAATTGTTGATAAAGTATTGGTGTTACTTCCAGTGATAGGTCAGTCTTTAAGAGCAAGGTTTAGTGGACCTTATCAAATCAACAGGAAATTGACTGAGGTGATCTACTTGATAGGGACTCCAGAGAGGAAGAAATCTCACAGAGTGTGTCATGTGAATATGGTCAAATGGTACTTTGATAGGGAAGGAAAGCAAGAGGAGAAGGTGTTAATGATTACAGCACAGAAGGAAGAACCAGGTTCAGAGGGTTCTGAACTGGACATTCCTCAAATCACATTGGACAATGAGGAAGTTGTCAAAAATAGGGACAAATTATTGAGTTACCTTAGTCACAGGTGAGGTGCCGGAAGACTGGAGGTTGGCAAATGTGGTGCCACTGTTTAATAAGGGGTGGGAAAGACAAACCAGGGAACTATAGACTGGTGAGCCTGACCTCAGTGGTGGGCAAGTTGTTGGAGGGATTCCTGAGGGACAGGATGTACATGTATTTGGAAAGGCAAGGACTGATTAGGGATAGTCAACATGGCTTTGTGCGGGGGAAATCATGTCTCACAAACTTGATTGCGTTTTTTTAAGAAGTAACAAAGGTGATTGATGAGGGCAGAGCGGTAGATGTGATCTATATGGACTTCAGTAAGGCGTTCGACAAGGTTCCCCATGGGAGACTGATTAGCAAGGCTAGACCTCATGGAATATAGGGAGAACTAGCCATTGGATACAGAACTGGCTCAAAGGTAGAAGACAGAGGGTGGTGGTGGAGGGTTGTTTTTCAGACTGGAGGCCTGTGACCAGTGGTGTGCCACAAGGATCGGTGTTGGGTCCTCTACTTTTTGTCATTTACATAAATGAATTGGATGCGAGCATAAGAGGTACAGTTAGTAAGTTTGCAGATGCCACCAAAATTGGAGGTGTAGTGGACAGCGAAGAGGGTTACCTCAGATTACAACAGGATCTTGACCAGATGGGCCAATGGGCTGAGAAGTAGCAGATGGAGTTCAAATCAGATAAGTGCGAGGTGCTGCATTTTGGAAAAGCAAATCTTAGCAGGACTTATACACTTCACTGTAAGGTCCTAGGAAGTGTTGCTGAACAAAGAGACCTTGGAGTGCAGGTTCATAGCTCCTTGAAAGTGGAGTCGTAGGTAGATAGGATAGTGAAGGCGGCATTTGGTATGCTTTCCTTTATTGTTCAGAGTATTGAGTACAGGAGTTGGGAGGTCATGTTGCAGCTGTACGAGACATTGGTTAGGCCACTGTTGGAATATTGCATGCAATTCTGGTCTCCTTCCTATCGGAAAGATGATGTGAAGCTTGCAAGGGTTCAGAAAAGATTTACAAGGATGTTGTCAGGGTTGAAGGATTTGAGCCACAGGGAGAGTCTGAACAGGCTGGGGCTGTTTTCCCTGGAGCATTGGAGGCTGAGGGGTGACCTTATAGAGGTTTACAAAGTTATGAGGAGGATGGATAGGATAAATAGACAAAGTCTTTTCCCTGGGGTGGGGGAGTCCAAAACTGGATGGCATGGGTTTAGGGTAAGAGGGGAAAGATATAAAAGAGACCTAAGGGGCAACTTTTTCACACAGAGTGTGGTATGTGTATGCAATGAGATGCCAGAGGAAGTGGTGGAGGCTGATACAATTGCAACATTTAAGAGGCATTTGGATGGATATATGAACAGGAAGGGTTTGGAGAGATATGGGCCAGGTGCTGGCAGGTGGGACTAGATTGGGTTGGGATATCTGGTCGGCATGGACAGGTTGGACCGAAGGGTCTGTTTCTATGCTGTACATCTCTATGACTCTATGACAAGAAAATCACAATTACCTGAAAGACTTATTACTATCACACTGGAGATATGCAGAAGTAAACTGGGCATCACTAACTTAATTGTGCATGATGTAGGTATGGGAGATGCTGTTCTGATTAAGCAACATCCTTATAGGCATAATCCTCTAAAGTTGGCACAGGTTTAGAAGGAGATAGAGCGCATGCTCCAAGATGACATAATTTAAGTGAGTTACAGTGACTGGAGCTCACCCATAGTCATGGTGTCAAAGCCAGATGGTACCCAACAGTTATGTGTGGACTATTGCAAAGTCAACATTGTTACAAAGACTGAAGCATTTCTAATTCCACGGTTGGAGGATTGTGTCAAAAAAAATGGGACAAGCAACTTATATTTCTACGTTGGACTTGTTCAGAGGTTACTGGCAAGAACTTCTGTCAGAGAGAGCAAAGGAAATTTCAGCTTTCGTAACGCCAAATGGACTGTATCAGGTTAAAGTCATTTTCTGGATTAGTGGTGCTGGAAAAGCACAGCAGTTCAGGCAGCATCCAAGGAGCAGTAAAATCAGCATTTCGGGCAAAAGCTCTTCATCAGGAATACAGGCAGAGTGCCTGAAGGGTGGAGAGATAAATGAGAGGAGGGTGGGGGTGGGGAGAAATTAGCATAGGGTACAATGGGTGAGTGGGGGAGGGGATGAGAGTGATAGGTCAGGGAGGAGAGGGTGGAGTGGATAGGTGGAAAAGGAGCTAGGCAGGTCGGACAAGTCCGGACAGG
>NC_057736.1:2283023-2333680 GCF_004010195.1 Chiloscyllium plagiosum | reverse complement strand
AGACACACACAATCATTCACACACATACACAACTCACTCACTCACACACACACTCTCCCACACACTCATACACACACTCACTCTCTCTCTCTCTCACACACACATACACACGCACACACGCGCACATTTACACACACTCACGCACTCACACATACACACACTCCCTCACTCACTGTCACACACACAGACTCTCATTAAACACACACACATTTTCTATTCATGGTAGATATATGAACGTAACTAGAGGGCATATTTTTTAAGGTAAGAGGAGAAAGTTTTAAAAAGGACATGAGGGACAGAGAATGGTTAGTGTGTGGAGCTAACTGGCAGAGGAAGTAAAAGGTCTCGGCCTTTTGGTGAGTGCAGGTAAAGTGACATTTGGATAAGTTCATAAATAGGAAAGGTTTGCAGGAATATGGGCCTAATGCAGGCAAGTGGGAGTAGTTTGATTTCGGAACGTTGTCGACATGACTTGTTACCATGCTGTATGACTCTATGACTCTCTATTTATATTTCCAGTTTTGTTAACCTCATCACTGAACCGTTTAGGCATGCAGACCATGCTGGGGTTTGGTTTGAAATGTTGCTGCTCAGTTATAGACCTGCACACTGACAGTGAAACCAAGCTGCCCATCATTAACTTGTCAAAGATATTGTTGATCTACCCGAGGAAGACGCAAGTGCCGCCCGACTATCGGTATAAACCTGAAGCATATTGTAATTGATTTGTGACTCATTCTGTCTCCTGTCACTGTGCAACATTAAGGAAACCATCACAAGTCATGCATAATGTGTTGTCCCCCATAAGGTCCAGGCACCGAGCGATTCCAATGTACATGAGCCATCTATTTATTAATAGTTCCTCAGGCTTTATTGAGGAAGCTGTTAATATCTCCACAATGCACAGCACCATCACAATTCACATGGTTCAAATGCTTCTGTGACTAATCACTCTGTAAAACATAAATCAATTAGTGACTTGCTTCAATTGTGACCAGTGAAACCAGCATCCTTTCTCTTTCATACTAACACAAACACAAGTATCACTGATCGTTATCATGTATACACCTTGGGGCAAAGCTGTACCTTACCTCCTATTCTGTAGACGTGAGCTTGCTCCATTCCTTTCTCCGCTTGTGTGTTGTCTACACTCTGCCGATCCCTAACCTCCTGTCTCAATGCAGACAGCTGATTCCCACAGCTCCCTCACCAACCGCTTAGATCTCACTCTCTCATGGGTCCTAGCTCCTACTCCCAGACACAACATCCCCTTCTAATCTCAACTCCCTTCCTGTCATTAACACATACGGAGTTAATCCGTTCCTCTACTGGGTGCTACACGGAGTCCCATTGGGATTCTTGGCACCATGTTTTCCTCTTCCCCACCTATCTCAAGGATGGCATTAGCTAGTCCTCCAATTTGTTCAACCATACCTGAGCTTTGTGGGTGTAGGGGTTGTAAAGCTTTTGTTTGATTCCAGCCATGAAAATAAATGTGCTTAACTGCTGGTCCTGTAGAACATGTTCTCTGATCTGAATCCTTCTGCCATGTCACTCCCCATTGGGAGATTTACTCTTCTGTAAGACTAGAAGCTCTCGAATCAGAACCAGGCTATACGACTCATCAAGTCAGCTCCAACATTTGCTCATGGTTCTGAGTAACTTTGACCCAGCACTCAAGCTGAACAATCCCAGGTGGGTTAGGCTTCCATTAACCTTTTAAATTGGTCAATAATGATCAAGCATCAGTCTTTTCTTGACTCAGTGACAGGGGTCCCGTGATATCTCTTTGTAACTGCTCCCTTGGCTCCTTTGGTCAGGCTGACATGACAAGTAAACTTTAACTGGTCTTCCCAGTTTATATTGTGCGTATACCAGGCTTCACTGGCGATGTTTTGCGACATCTCTTGCCATTCCCTGCCACCACCAGCATCTACTCATCTTCTCCTACCATGGCTTCCCACCCACCTGGTGTGCATTTCCATGGCATGTTTTTGAAAGATTATGTTGAATGCAGTGAGGTGCTGCAAGGATCTAGTCTTTTTGCCAGACCCATTGGTACCATCTCCGGCATATTCCTGTGCAATTCTACGATATTTAATTCCTCCAGCACAATAGCCACCACCATTTTCCAGAGCTCAGGTACAGTTGTAGCGACCTCCTTAGCTGTCTCATCTGTATTTTGATTATCTAATTGGATGAGGTCTGTTCCCTTCTGGTAATGTAAGTCTAATAGCTTGGTTTTCTTGTTTAGTGTTTAACTCACTGCCATTTCTCTTCCAACTTGTGGATATTCCTTACTATTCGCACAATCATAGAAACATAGGAAATAGGAACGGGGTAGGCCATTCGGCCCTTTGAGCATGGACTGCCATTCAACATGATTGTGAGTTCTCATAATGTGATCTCAGTATCCCACTCCCAATTTCTGTCCAAACCCCTTGATCCCTTTAGCCACAAAGGCTACATACAGCTCCCTTTTGAATGTATCTAATGAACTCACCCCAACAGCTTCCTATGGGAGAGAATTCCACAGATTCACTACTCTCTGGATGAAGAAATTCTTCCTCATCTCAATCCTGAATGGCTTACCCCTTATTCTCAGACCGTGATCCCGAGTTCTGGACTTCCCCAACATTGGGAACATTCTTTCTGCATCTTTCTGTCCTGTCCCATCAGAATTTTATATGTTTGGGATTTTGTATGTTTCATCTTGTAGTTTCTAAATTTTAACCCATTATATAATAGTTTCATCTGCACAGTCCTTTCACAATAACCTACATAAATCTCAAATTGATATATTCAAATGAATTATGCCTTGATAAATTATTCCATGTTCTCAAAACAAAACATATTTGCCATTTCTATCTTCTCATTGAAGCACCTGATTGTTCCCAGTCTATCTCATCCACGAGGCTGGGAGAATCTTTACTGTCCAACAAATATTTTAGAAAAAAAATTCATTCCTTTCTAATTGATTCCAGCCACTAATGTCACTTGTAGGTTCATTATTTGTAATTAGGTCTTTCAGTTTTCCAAAAGTAACTTGCTAAATTCCTTGAAATAATTGAGATGTGAAACGTTTAAATTCAAGCAATTTAAGTTGTTGGTTTAACAGGTTTCCTTTAGTTTTAATTTTTTAAAAAGCTTGTTTCTATAGAAACTACATCGGTGTGTGATTGTTTGTCTGTTAATTCATTCATTATTTTTGCATCTCCTGTCCCTGACCAGGATTTGATGTTCTTTGCTGCCTGCCTTTGAGTAAAAGAAGCAAGAAAACATAAAATTGCCTTGTGACTCATTTGCACTTCAAAAGGAACATCACCTTATGTGATCTTTTCTTCAACAAACTCCATTTTGAACTTTGCCTCCTGACTTCTCTCCTGAAAACATCTTTTGTCTTTACTTCAGTCACTTGCCTGCTCTGAGTGGCTTTAGTTCTGTACCTGCAGACCTTTGGCTGACCTGTCTGCAGGTGTTGTTTTGCCTCCTCACCTGGCACCTCCTTCAGGTTTTTTGGATCTCACTGTGTGGCTCTTTGCTCTTTCCATCAGTGAACTTACCTGACTGTGGTGCCAGTCCAGAGAATGGGACATGACACCCTGCTGATTTCACCAGATACTATTACAGTTCACTTGACAAACCAGCAGGATGCTTAGATATAGGTTGTGATCATATACTGGAGTGAACACAAAAAATTTCAGCCTTAACACTCTGATTAAGAGTAAACTCTGGAATTCCACCATTTCTGATCTTCTTTACACCTTAAGTCAAGAATTCAGTTCCTAATCTAATCAATTTACAGCCTTGTGTTAGCCAGCTGTTATTTGTTTCCCATGGTACATACGTCAGGCATTGTGGATATTCACCATTTTTACCCAAGGCTTTCTTATTTTTGTTTATTTTGTGGGCTGGCAGTCCTCATCCTTATCTTGATTTTATAGATCAGTGTCTCTTCAGTTCTGTCCACATTTATGTTTTAACAAAAATCCCTTCTAACTGAAATGGCACAATCTTGCTTCAAACTATTCAATCATCAAAATGTGCAGGAACAGATTCACCAATCCCAAGCACCCTTTCTTCATCTTCTCCCTCATCGCCGTCTGCACATCCCGGCTGGCCAACAGCTGTTGAGTATTTGGCGGAGGTGTTAAGTGGCAGCGTGAAATCTTCTTCAATCCTCTTCCGTACAGGCCATTGGTCAGGAGCAGGCTGAGTATACAGGCCATTGGTCAGGAGCGAGTTGAGTATACAGCCATTGGTCAGGAGCGAGCTGAGTATACAGCCATTGGTCAGGAGCGAGCTGAGTATACAGGCCATTGGTCAGGAGCAGGCTGTGTATGCAGGCCATTGGTCAGGAGCAGGCTGATTATACAGGCCATTGGTCATGAGCGGCCTGAGTATACAGGCCATTGGTCAGGAGCAAGCTGAGTGTACAGGCCATTGGTCAGGACTGACAGGCACTCAGTCTGTTGCCATGTCTGATATCATATGAAGGCCTTGGAGTCATCATGGCACAGAAGGAAGCACGTGGCCTATCTGATCAATAGTGTGGACATCAGTGAGAAGGCTGCAGGCAACTGGGCTCCCATGCTAGAGAAAAACCCTTGAAACATTGCATCCATTGTGCACGGCATCTCTGAAAATACTGTCAGAACCTCACACATTCTTTGTTGTTGCTCCAGACACGCCCTCTTTGTTAACAGCCTATCAAAATCAATGGTTGTGTCATGCTGTGTAGAGATTGAACGCTCCTTGACCCCTCTTCTGAGATCTTTCCACTGCTGACCCTGTCTCCACCATCTCCTCCTGTTCACATTTCGTGTGTGCAACGCTAAGTGACAGAGTGACTACCTGCCAGTCCCAGTTACATGTGCTTATCTAAGTCGATTGATGAGGTTCATCCTCAGAGTAATCCAAAGGTGATGGTTCTTAAGGAGTTAATGTTCACGTTACATTGAGCTCCACCCAATCTGATGATATCTCACAGCCTTTGAGTGGAAATAGTTGGTTCCACATGAGTCTCTACATGTATTCTATATAACTCCTGAGAGTCCTTCATAATTGATGCCTGACTAGTAATGAAAGTGGTACTTACTGCTATCACAGAACTTCCGGAACGTTTCAGAGAACACCTCTGGGACACCCGGACCAACCAACCCAACCATCCCATGGCTCAACACTTCAACTCCCCCTCCCACTCCATTAAGGACATGCAGGTCCTTGGACTCCTCCATCACTAGACCATAGCAACACGACGGCTGGAGGAAGAGCGCTCATCTTCCGCCTAAGAACCCTCCAACCACAAGGGATGAACTCAGATTTCTCCAGTTTCCTCATTTCCCCTCTCCCCGACCTTGTCTCAGTCCCAACCCTCGAACTCAGTACCACCTTCCTAACCTGCAATCTTCTTCCTGACCTCTCCGCCCCCACCCCCACTCCGGCCTATCACCCTCACCTTGACCTCCTTCCACCTATCGCATTTCCAACGCCCCTCCTAGGAACAGGAGAATCGATGTTTCGGGCATAAGCCCTTCTTCAGGAATAAGGAAAGTGTGTCCAGCAGGCTAAGATAAAAGGTAGGGAGGAGGGACTTGGGGGAGGGGGTTTGGAAATACGATAGGTGGAGGGAGGTCAAGGTGAGGGTGATAGGCCGGAGTGGGGTGGGGGGGGAGAGGTCAGGAAGATGATTGCAGGTTAGGCTTCTGTGCAGAGGAGATGACCTGGGGGGTGCAGTGAGAGAGGGACTCACTGAAATCCTTGTAGAGGGAGGAAGAGAGCTTCTTCAAGGAAGGACCATATTGCAAGGACCATATAGCTATGATATTTAATAACCATGTGACTGTAATATTTCATAAATCACCTAGACTGTGTGATATTTCATAGACCGTACCAATGTGTGCTAGGTGATAAAGATTTATAATATTATTGTTATTGTTTGGGAACTTGGATGCTTAAGTCGAGCTAAATGGGTTTTTGGTTTCCTGTGTGGTAAATCTGTGATTTTTGTAAGAAAATGGTCAGAAAGTCATCTACAACAATGTGACGTAAGCTAAATGATTCAACAGGCTACCTGGTGAGATTCTCGGTTTGAGCTTTTATGACCTACATAAGGAGAGACTCAGGCCAGCAGCAGGTGCAGTTCAGAAGAAAAGATCAGCTGATCATTAGCTTAAAAGTATAAAAGCTTTGAGTCTATTTCTTCAAACTCAGTAAGAAAATCAACGAGCTAGCCCGAGTGGCTTCATGATAAGATCTTGCTAATAACTTTAATTTTTTTTTGATGTGATAAACTTATGTTCTTTTGCTAAAATGCATCGCCAGAGTCAAAGAATGATAAAGTCATACAGCATGGAAACAGAACCCTTCAGTGCAAACAGTCCACGCAAAACATAATCCCAAACTAAATTAGTCTCACCTGCCTGCTCTTGGCCTATATTCCTCCAAACCTTGGTCATTCATGCACTTATCCAAATGTCTTTTAAACGTTGTATCTGTACCTGCATCCACCACTTCCTTAGGATGTTCATTCCACACAAAAACCATTCCCTGTGTAAAAATGTTGCTCCACATCTCCATTTTAAATCTTTCTCCACTCACCTTAAAAGTATGCCCCTTAGTCTTGAAATCCCCCACCATAGGTAAAATACATCTGCCATTTACCTTATCTATACCTTTCACAATTTTAAAAGCTTCTATAAGGTCACCCCTCAACCTCCTATGCTCCAGTGAAAGAAATCCCAGCCTATCCAGCCTCTCCCTGTAACTCAAACTTTCCATTCCCGATAACCCTGGTAAATCC
The DNA here is from genome assembly GCF_004010195.1 of Chiloscyllium plagiosum. NCBI lineage: Eukaryota > Metazoa > Chordata > Chondrichthyes > Orectolobiformes > Hemiscylliidae > Chiloscyllium > Chiloscyllium plagiosum. The sequence continues at coordinate 2,326,878 of NC_057736.1, read as the reverse complement.
ATTTCTCCATTGCCAATGGCCTGATGTGCTATGACTCTGCCTGTCAACAGCACCATCTCCTCTGCAGGGTCAAAGTGGAAAGAACTGCTGATCAATAAACTTTTCCTTTGCATGCTTGGAGAACAGAATCCTCTCTTTCTGAAAAATGGAGTGTTCTGAGAGTATAAAGGAGATAAAAGGTCCATGTGAAAGTTGAGTATGACATTTCATTAGCATGAGGGTGAATGCAATTTTAGAAAAGATTTGTAGCTCAGGTTGTAAGTTTGCTCCTGAGCTAGTAGATTTGTTCTCAGATATTTCATCACCATGCTAGGTAACATCATCAGTGAGTCTCCAGTGACTGAGCATGGTGACGAAACATCTGAGAACAAATCTACCAGCTCAGCGAGCAAACTAACAACCTGGATGGTCAGATGAGGATATGAGTAGGTAGGGATTCTGGGTAATCCAAGATGGAGGACGGGAAAAATTTATGGCTGTAACAGCTGCTCCTTTTTTGAGGTATTTTAGAAGCTGGAGGTGATTTCCTCGAATTCCAGGAGCAGCAATCACTGTTTTATATGCTGTTGCATTGTTTTGGAACTTCGGAAAAAAAAGGCAAAACAACAGCACTTTTAAAAGGGAAAAGAACAGACAAAGGAAGGACGTGGTGAGGTCAGTGCAGCACGAGAGAGAGAGAAAGAGAGAGAAAGACTGACACAGCCTTTGCTGTTTGAATTCATGCATCACTGGATTTCGGAGTGCATCTGGGAAAATTACACCCAGAGTGTGGTACATGTATGGAATGAGCTGCCAGAGGAAGTGGTGGAGGCTGGTACAATTGCAGTATTTAAAAGGCATTTGGATGTGTATATGAATAGGAAGGGTTTGGAGAAATATGGGCCGGGTGCTGGCAGGTGGGAGTAGATTGGGTTGGGATATCTGGTCGGCATGGACGGGTTGGACCGAAAGGTCTGTTTCCATGCTGTACATCTCTATGACTCTAGATAGTCTAGATAGATACAGTAAGATGGTGCGCCTGTAAGCTATGTTGGTCTGAAGAATAAGGTGCAGGAGGAGGACTGGAAAGGCAGAGTTGGGGGGCGGGGGTTGCGGGCCTGTGGTAAAATCTACATCAACACTTTGCTGAATGGGCCAATCGTCTCACCGTTCCCTTCATGTTGAAGTCTTTGAGGCACCATATCCAGAAATGTCCCCTACCACTGCCCACCTCCACCCCTCACTCCTCTGACATATATCCCCACCAATATTCAAGCCAAACTGTTTGTTTCTATAGGCACGCTTCCTCCTCACTTCTGCAGGGAACAGAATTAATCCATGGCCCCTTACAGCTTACAACAAACCAACCCAGAGGTGCACTGCTGTGCGTCTGTCTTCCCTCAACTCATTCCGGGATCTAGGGCCAATTTTCTAAAAAAGTTGAACAGTGATAGGTCCACATTCATTGGAGTTTATAAGTCCTCTTTCTGAAACATATCTAACCATGAGGGGTCATGACTGGATGGATATAGGAAGATGTTTTCTCTCATGGGGGAGACTAGAACTAGGGGGCACCATTTCAAAATGAGAAGTCTTCCTTTTAAGATGGAAATGTGTTGCTGGAAAAGCGCAGCAGGTCAGGCAGCATCTAGGGAACAGGAGAATCGACGTTTCGGGCATTAGCCCTTCTTCAGCCATTCCTGAAGAAGGGCTAATGCCCGAAATGTCGATTCTCCTGTTCCCTAGATGCTGCCTGACCTGCTGCGCTTTTCCAGCAACACATTTCCATCTCTGATCTCCAGCATCTGCAGACCTCACTTTCTCCTTCCTTTTAAAATGGACAAGAGAAGAACCTTTTCTTCTCTAAGCGTCAATTCAATTAGTAAATCTGAAATGTAGAGCTGTCTTGGTAATGATGCCCTGATAACTATCATCAATTGTCATAAAACCCCATCTGGTTCACTAATGTCCTTTAGGGAAGGAAACTGCCATCTTTACCTGGTCTGGCCTACACGTGACTCCAGACCCACAGCAATGTGGTTGATTCTTAACTAAAAGGGACAAATTGGGTTGGGCTGGTCTTGCCAGTGACACTCACATCTCATCAAACAGTAAGGAAAGAAACCAAGGGTTTGTTTCAGATCACCAAACATCATCACCATAAGGAAACAATAGCATGTAAATATTGTACTCTTAATAAAAGAAGATATTAATAAATGTACATTAAGTACTGATTTATGCCAAACCTAATCACTAGCTCTGCAGAAGGGAAACTGGACTTGAAACATTAATTGTTTTCTCTTCACAGATGCTGCCAGACCTGCTGAGTGTCTCCAGCAATTTCTGAGTTTTTTTTCCAGTTTAATTTATTTGTTTGTAAGCCTATCTTTTTTCCTGTATCCGAGGTTAATGAAAGCAGAAAATGATTCCAATAAAGCTATTGAGCAAAGATTCTGAAAAGAATTCAGATGCACCATCTGCTATTCCTGACCCTGCAGTATGGAAGAAAAACTTGAACATTTCAAATCAATCACTTAGAGACTGATGACTGTGTAGCTGGACTGCAGCTCAAAAACCCAGTCATTCCGTCTGCAAGCAAAGCTGACTGGAGCCAAAGCTTTATGGGAGACAATTCCACATCTCTCAGACTAGTGCTCTGAACAGTGATTCCTCTAATGTATGTCAGTTATCCCATTGTGTGCTGTACTCTTGCATTGTTCAGATGTCGCCTCAGGTGACCTCAACATCTATTTTTCTTTCAGCTAGAGTAGCAGTGAAGCAGATTTCTCTAACATGCAGCTCTGCCTGCTGCACTCACCATTAAAGAGACTCCTACACGGAAATATATCACAAATCTGCAGGAGAGCTCATCAGGGAAGGGGGTGGGAGTGAGGCATTAGGATGTTGTGTCTGCCGAATCTTTGAAGGTTGGGACAGTCTTGAAATGTTAATTGAAGACTTCAGATGCACAGCATAATCCAAATATTCATGGTGCCGCAAAAGTGGATGAAAATCAAAGATCTCATAAAAATGAATGAATCTGAATCTGAATGTAAACTTGAATGTGTTTCTGAAGCTGCAGCTTTCTTTTCTGCCAAGATGTGTCAGGCTTATTAACAAATTCAAAGTAAAATTTGCAGCATGAAGATTGACCACTCGTTAATGCGTATGTCCAGTATGGGAGCCCCAGTATAACAGCACGACTCTACCTTCAGGGGTTTATCAGCAATGCGATGAAAATTACTGCTGAAAGCAGAGTCCAGTCTCCCTTTAATAAGTTGAAAATCACACACCAGGTTATAGTCCAACAGGTTTAATTGGAAATACTAGCTTTCGGAGCGACGCTCCTTCATCAGGTGATAATGGAGGGCTTGATCGTAACACAGAATTTATAGCAAAAATTCACAGTGTGATGCGACTGAAATTGAGCCCTCCACTATCACCTGATGAAGGAGCATCGCTCCGAAAGCTAGTCTGCTTCCAATTAAACCTGTTGGACTATAACTTGGTGTTGTGTGATTTTTAACTTTGTACACCCCAGTCCAACACCGGCATCTCCAAATCATATTTAATAAGTTGAGCACCTCACTAAAAATTTATTATATTTAATGAGTTTAAGAGTCCACACTGTATCCTAAATTTAAATGATTACTTTTCCACATGAGTGTTTAACATTCATAGGGAGTAGAACACTGTTAATGAGAGGGCCTCGTGACAATGGTGGCTTTGTGTAGCTGTTCTTCAGAGAAAAATACTGCAGTATGTACAGGTAACAAAACTGGTTTCAAACTCAATATTCTCCTCAGCCAATTCCTATTAACAGCATGCCATTAACAGCTATACACTCTACTAACGAGCATTGTGCTGGAGATTAAGCAACATTAGTGGCTCCCAAGTGAAAATGTTTTTCAGTCTATAAGTATTAGAATTGGATTAATGAATTCCCGCAGCTGAAATGGGAAATAGAATAATCTTCGTTTTCAAAGTGTACAGACTATCAGTAATCTTCTTCAGTGACAGCTGCAAAATATAGTTTTAATGTCATTGCTCACAATCTTGGTTGGCTATTATCTTCAAGCCTAGAGTCCACTGCTAATTGGATTTTTTTATTTTAAAATATAACAAATCAGTTGACGTATCAATGATTTAACATGTCAAGCTTATAAATTGGTAAAATAATCTGAATATTATTCAAATTTAATGCATTACTGAAGTTAAAATGACCTAAAATAATTGTTGAGAAGCGTGTGAAACTGTCCAATGAAGAGGATGTATTTACCGGATTATTAGTCATCCTGGGCCACAAAAACAATCATAATATTAATGGTTTGGGATATCATTTGAGAGTTTTGGGATAAGGAAGTTTTTAGGTAACTAACCATAGTCCTGCATGCCAGTAATCTTGATCAACAGCCTGGCTGTCCAATATATAATTTAATTGCCTTAAAAATGGAAAGAAGATGTAGAAACGTCACAAAAAGAAAGAAAGACTTATGTGAATATAATGTCTTCCCATTGGATGTCTCTTTTACAAGCAGTGAAGTACTTTTGAAAAACTAAGAGCTGCAGATGCTAGAAATCTGAGACAAAAACAGAAATTGCTGGTGAAACTCAGCAGGTCTGGCACTATTGGTGGAGAGAGAAAGCAGAGTCAATGTTACAAATGCAGTGATCCTTCTTCAGAATTTAGGCTTTTGAGAGGTAGTTACTATGGTAACATTGGAGTTGCAGCAGCAATGCGATAATGACTAGTCAATCCAAAGTTGTGATGTTGATTAATAAACTGATTTTTAATATTCATTTGTGGCATGTGGATGGTGCTAGCTGGTCAGTATTTATTGCCCATCCCTATTTGCTGTTGAGAAGGTGGGGATGAGCTGCCTTCTTGAACCGCTGCAGTCCACCTCCTGTGAATTGACCCACAATGACCTTTGGAAGGGAGTTCCAGGATTGTGACCCAGTGACAGTGCAGGAATGGTGAGATATTTCCAAGTCGGGATGGTGAGTGGCTTGGAGAGGAACTTGCAGAGAGTGGTGTTCCCAGGTATCTGCTGACCTTGCCCTTCTAGATAGAAGTGGTCGTAGGTTTGGAAGGTGCTGTCTGAGGTTCTTTGGTGAATTTCTGCAGTGCATCTTGTAGATAGTAGATACCATTGCTAGTGAGTGTTGGTGGTAGAGAGAGTGAATGCTTGTAAATGTGGTGCCAATCAAGCAGGAGCTGCTTTGTCCTGGATGGTGTCAAGCTTCTTGAGTGTTGTTGTAGCTGCACCCATCCAGTCAGGTGGGGAGTATTCCATCACATTCGTAGATGATGGCTTTGGGGAGTCAGAAGGTAAGTTAACTTACCAAAATATTCCTCACCTATGACCAGTTCTGGTGGGCACTGTGTTTATGTGGCAAGTCCAGTTGAGGTTCTAGTCAATGGTAACCCCCAAGATGTTACTAGTGCAGGATTCAGTGATGGCAACACCATTGAATGCCAAGAGTCAGTGCTGACCAGATTAGTGATGGTTATAGCATGACGTTTGTGTGGCACAAATGTAACTTGCCACTTGTTAGCCCAAGCCTAGATATTGTGCAGATCTTGTTGCTTTTGAATATGGATTGCTTCATACCTGAGGAGTCATGAATCATTCTGAACCCTGTGCAATCATCAGCCAACATCTCCACTTCTGGTCTTAGGATGGACGGAAGGTCATTGATGAAGCAGCTGAAGATGGTTGGGCCTAGGACACTATCCTAAGGAGAGGTTTGTTGACCTGGGAACCCCTGCAGAGATGTCCATGAGCTTGATGGATAAAAATTGGTAGACAGGCGGACAACTTTCCTTGCTCTTCAAAATAGAACAATGGGACCTTTTCTAACTGTCCAAAAGGTCATTTAAGGCCTTGGTTTAATATCTTATCTAAAGGGTGTGAATCCACACTTTAGTAAAACAATTTGAGATTTTGCATTTTTTTAGTTGCTCTGAATCTCATCACTATGCACAAGCAGGAGTCACATCTGAATTTGAGACTCAAGACTCCCACTTTATAAGGGTGATCTGAACCATTGTTACACCACCACTGATGGATACTTTTGAATGCCTGCCTTTTGCTGATTGTAAGCGAGCATGGATTGAATAGAAAACTACACGGGGAATTGACTGCATAGAATTCACAATCAGACAGCTCAAGGTTCTTATTGTGAACAAATGTTTACAGAAAGAAATAAAAATTTTCATTTGGAAACTGTATTCCATACAGCGAGAAAGAAAATTCTTTTGTAAATGTTTTCATTTTGTACTGTTAATTGAAGGTTAAGCTTTTTGAATTCTTTTTTCTGTGTTCATAAGAAATTATAGCGAACCGAAAGTACCTATTCATTATTTCAGTTCAGACTCACAGATGAAGAAATAGAAAGGAAAGCAGCATGAGGAATACAATTAGCTGCAGGGAGCTGTGGAGGTGGGAATGGAGAGGAGGGAGACTGGTATTGTCTGCAGAAGGGAAAAGAAGTAGTCTTATAATATTGAGAGGCTTTTATGTTCCATTTCCCTCACTGTTTATACCTGTGCAACAGAGGTTTATTTGGTTTGCATTTCATCACTCTTTCCTCTCTGAGAGAATGGTATGGAGAGTTAGAAGGTTATTTAAACTGAGTTACAACCAATTGAACCATATAATTAATGTGCCTTAAAATTAGATTATGGAGAAAAGTTGAAAAAAGTAAGATTTAGATACATCCGAGACCTTGGTACTTTCATAAAACTCTCACAATGTTTTACAACCATAGATAGATTTGTAATACTGTTGTAACGTTGAGAAATTTTCCAGTTATTGAACACAGAGCAAGATCCTACAAATAGTAATGGATCTTATACTTTTATCGCTGAGAGAGGAATGGTGGCCAGGACAATGGAAAGATTCATTGATCGTCTTTGAATAATGCAAGAGACCTTTAACAGACTGGAACCATTCAAATGGGAGACATGACCTCAGCTTGACAGGGAGGTCCACAGCAGGTCAGGCAGCATCCAAGGAGCAGGAGAATAAACCCTTCATCAGGAATTAAGGGTTTATGCCCGAAACATCAATTCTCCCGCTCCTCGGATGCTGCCTGACCTGCTGTACTTTTCCAGCACCACACTCTCAATTCTGATCACTAGCATCTGCAGTCCTCACTTTCTCCCAACAGGCAAGTCCTCTTGATAATGTGAAATTTCTTCAGTAATGCAGAGAAACATCTTTGTGGATTCTTGGCAATGTATTATTTATTTCTTTACTCAAGAAAGGAGGGAGGCAGTAAGTGGGAAATTATGGACGAGTGAGCCTTACATTTGTCAAAGGCAAATGGCAAGAATCTATTATTAAGTAGGTTAGAGTAGGGTACTTCAAATGTTATAAAGGGATCAGGCAGAGTTACCATGGTCTTGCGAAAGAAGTCATGTTAACATCATTTGTTAAATGTCTTTGAGGAAGTAACATGCAGGGTAGATAAAGGGGAATCTATCAATGTGATGTACCTGCATTTCCATACGATTAGATGGTCATATAGTGCAGAGGTAACATATTAATGTGGATGAAGTACTTGTTCAGACAGATGCAGAGAAAATGGATAATTGGATCATTTTCAGATTGGCAAGTTGATAACTGGTGGAGTGCATAGGGATTATGGGCTCCACATAGTTAAGACCTATATTCATGATTTAGAAAAAGAGGGATTTTTAAAATTCACTCATAGGGCACAGGTGTCATTGGCTAGATCAACATTTATTGCCTGTCCCCAGTTGCCATTGAGAGGTGGTGATGTGCTGCTTACTTGAAACACTGCAGTCTGTGTGCTATAGGTAAACCCACAACGCCGTTAGGGAGTGACAATGAAGGAACAATGATACATTTCCAAGTCAGGATAGTGAGTGGCACAGAAGGTGACTTCTAGATGGAAGTGGTCAGAAGATTGGAAGGTGCTGTTTAAGGATGTTGGGCAAATTTCTGCAGAGCATCCTGTACATAGTGCACAGAGCTGCTATTGACAGCATTGGTGGTGGAGGGAGTGGATATGATGCCAATCAAACAGGCTGCTTTTTCCTGGATGGTGTCAAGCTTCTTGAGTGCTGTTGGAGCTGCACCCACCCAAGAAAGTAGGGAATAGTCCATCCCACTCCTGACTTGTGCTTTAGCCAAGCCCTTGGACACTATCTATTGCCTTGAACGATAGACAGGTTTGAAGGGTCAGGAGGTAAGTTACCCATTGCAATATTCATAGATGCTGACCTGCGCTTATAGCTATTGTGTTTATGTGGTGAGTCCAGTTGAGTTTCTGGTCAATGGTAATCCCCAAGATGTTGATAGTAGTGTATTTGGTGATGGTAACACCATTAAGTGTCAATGTTTAGAGGTTAGTTTGTCTCTTATTGATGATGGTCAAAGCCTGGCATTTGTGTGGTGTGAATGTTACTTGCCACCAACCTGGATATTGTCCAGATCTTGTTGCATTTGGACATGGACTGCTTCAGCATCTGAGGAGTGGCAAATGGTGTAAAATATTATACAATCATCAGAGAACATCCCCACTTCTGATCTTATGAGGGAGGGAAGGTCATTGATGAAGCAGCTGAAGGTGGTTGGGTCAAGGACACTATCCTGAAGAACTCCTGCAGAAATGTCTGAAGTTGAGATGTCTGACCTCCAACAACCACAGCCATCTTCCTATGTGCCAGGTATGACTCCAACCAGTGGAGAGTTTTTCTCAAGTCCAGTTTTACTTGGGCTCTTTAATGCTACACTCAATTGAATGCAGCCTTGATGCCAACAGCTGTCCCTCTCCCCTCCCCTCTGGAATTCAGCTGTTTTGTCCATGTTTGAACCAAGGCTGTAATGAGGTCAGAAGCTGAGTAGCATCAACGGAACCCGAACTGGGTGTCACTGAGCAGGTCACTGCTGTTTGATAGCACTGTTAACGACACCTTCCACCACTTTACCGATGATTGAGAGTACACTGCAAATTGGATTTGTCCTGCTTTCTGTGTACAGGACATACCAGGGCAATTTTCCACAAGTTCGAGTAGATTCCAGTGTGTAACTGTATGAAAGAGCAGTTCTGGAGCACAAGAGTATTGCTGGGAAATCATCAGGGTCCATTGCCTTTGCAGTATCCAGTGCCTCCTTGAATCAAATTGGCTGAAGACTGACATCTGTGATGCTGGGGGCTACTGGACGAGGCTGAGATGGAACTTCCATCTGACACCTGGCTGAAAATTGCTGCAACCTTACCTTTTTCACTGAAGTGCTGTGGTCTTCCATCATTGAGGACAGGGATATTTGTGGAAGTTCCTCCTCCAGTGAATTGTTTAATTGCCTCCCACCATCCACAACTTTATATGGCAGGACTGCAGAGCTTCGATCTGATCCCATTAGTTGCAGGATTGCATAGCTCTATCATTTGCTTCTTATGCTGTTTGGCATGCAATTAGTCCTGTTATAAGTTATCGTACAAAGAAGAAATGAACAGATTGAGTAGACATCCATTGTGTCAGAAACATATGGATTCCTCTTACTCACTCATGGAATGGGGGCCATGCTGGCTGGGGCCAGCATTTATACCCCACCCCTAGTTGCCCTTGAGAAGGTGGGGGTGAGCTTCCATCTTGAACTGCTGCAGTCCATGTGCTGTGGGTTGACCCACAATGCCCTTAGGGAAGAAATTCCAGGATTTTGACCGAGGGACAGTGAAGGAATGGCGATATATTTCCAAATCAGGATGGTGAATGGCTTGGAGGGGAACTCTCAGTGGGTGGTGTTCCCATGTATCCGCTGCCCTTGTCCTTCCAGACAGAAGTGGTCATAGGTTTGGAATGTGAAAGACTGGAGCTAGAGGGTATAGTTGAAGAATAAGAGGTCTCCCTTTCAAAATGGAAATGTGGATATATAGTTCCTATCAGAGGGTTGTTAGTCTATGACCAGTGGAATGGGCTCAAAAGGTCAAACAGCATACCCCTGCTGTGAGTTCCTCTGGTAATTTGAGTAAAAAAGTATGAGTGAATATGACACAAATCTACCATTTGTAGCTGTCTTTTGATGGGTCAGTTATGCACATCATTTGTGACATAACATATTGACCAATGATGGATCATTTCAGCTATAAATGCTAAACTAATCAGCTACGTTGGTTCACAAATAGCAGCAGAGTGGTAATGTTATGAGGATTGTTAATCCTGATCTAATGATCCAGAGTCACATCCCAGTATGAGTGGGGAATTTAACTAAACGTATCTCTAAAGATGGTAAAAACAAGGACTGCAGATGCTGGAAACCAGATTCTGGAGTAGAGTGGTGCTGGAAAAGCACAGCAGTTCAGGCAGCATCCGAGGAGCAGGAAAATTGAAGTTTCGGGCAAAAGCCCTTCATCAGGAATAGAGGCAGAGTGATCTCTCCACCGTTCAGGCACGAAACATCGATTTTCCTGCTCTTCCGATGCTGCCTGAACTGCTGTGCTTTTCCAGCACCACTTTACTCCAGTATCTCTAAAGATGATCAAGTTTCAGTGATAATAACCATGAAGCCAGCAAATTGCTAAAAACCCCATTTGGTTCGCTATAGGCCATAAGGTGTAGGAACAGAAGGAGGCCATTCAACCCATTGAATCTGATCTGCCAATCAATTAAGTCATGGCTGACCTGTTAAAATTCTGCTGATTTACTTCTCTTACCCTACCACTGCCTGTGACGATGAGCATCAGCTGTCCTTACCTGGATCAGCAACTCTGATCATGCATGGGGAACACCACCACCTGCAAGTTCCCCTCCAAACCATACACCATCACGATTTGGAAATATATCACTGTCCCTCACCTCAGACTCCCTCCCAGTCAGGACTGTGGGTGTCCTTATACCCAAAGCGGCAGTCGCTACCACCTTCTCCAGACTGAATTAGGGATGGGCAATAAATCCTGAGAGTGAACAAAGAAACAATAGATAGCATTGTGGTTGACTTTGACATCACCTCTGAAATGGATGGATTAGCTCACCACCAGATTTCCAAGAGCAAATAAGGATAGCTAATCACTGTGAGCTTTATTGGTGACACAGTCACATCCTGTGAGTGAATGAAGGAAAGTGCATTTTAAACATTGACCTAATGCACGTAGCTTTCAGGGAAGTTAGGGCTGAGCAATCATCTCGGTTATACAATTAGCACCTACAGCATGTCAAATGAATGCTAATAACACACAGGCTCATTTGAACACTCATTAAAGTGCTTTAAGATGGAGATGGAGACAGAGTGGAAAATAGCACGGGAACAAACTCCCAGAAGGTAAGCAAGGACAGATCGAGAGAGATGGGATAACTAGTGCACAGAGATGATTTTACATAAATTGAAGAAATTATGGGAGAAACAGATCAATGGTTAGAAAAAAGACAGAAATTGGTGTTCTCCAAAAGTAATTCATGGAAAAGTAAACTAATCTGGTTACCTGTCAGATTTAAATTATTGGAAATGAATGACTCATTGACAATCAACAGACTATTACATAAAAACCAGCTTCCAAACAGTAGGATCTCATTGGTTTTGTAGGGAACAATCACCTTGATCGAGGTAGGAGTCCATGGGGTACACAGGTATTGAATGTTTCTGGGAGGAGGGGGCAGTGTTGGTGCTTGTGGCTGATGTTTTCATCCAAACTGTGTGGAATCAATTGCTGACAAAACAAACTGTACAAACGAGTTTGAAAAGAGGCATATACATATATGACATAATCAATACTATACTTTTTTTTACTGAACTTGGTGACATTATCAAAATAGTGATAACTTGGATGAAAGTGTTGCATTTATGCAGACTCAGGGCACTAGGGCCAACACTGCTGTGCTTCAGACTGGTGTTTGTCACTGGTGGTGGGGTGAGGGGATAGCGGGTTGGTTTGGGGGGGGTGGAGGTGCTGAGGAGGGGGAATAGGGCTTCAACTTAACATCTGAAAGAGAGCAGCTCTGTCAGTGCAACCATTGCTTAGTACCACACTGGAGGGTTAGCCCAGAGATTTGTGCTGAAAGTTTGCAGTAGAATTTCACAGGGCAGAAAGAATAGGGCGGAAAATAAAGGGTAAGAGATGTAGGGATACGGAGGGGCTGTAGTGGAGGAATGTGAACAGTGTAGAGGGGGTGGGGGGGGGGGTGTGCTGGTGGTAATGTTGGTGTTGGTGAGGGGGACATGGTGGGGGTGGTGCAGAAGTGGTCTTTGCAGGGGGTAAGGTGGGAGTGTCAGAAAATGTGGAAAGGATACAAATGCATTAGTGCATTATTTCCAAATTTGAAAAGCAGTGGGAGAGATGAAAGGTGGATCTCTCATTGTAACACAATAGGACATTGATTGAGGGAAATAACTTGAATCGCAATATTATTTTTCCAGATGTTTTCACTGTTTGCCAGATATGTTGGTCATATATGTCCCAGTGATTGGCTGATTGAATAAAATTCTTGGTTATTTTTAGTTTGAACATACAAACATATGAATTAGAAATAGCTGACCATTCAGCCCCTCAAGCCTGTTCCACAATAAGTCATGGTTGATCAGTCTGTGTTTTGAATTCCACATTTTCATCCATCCCTGATAATGTCATACTGGACCCAAAACATTAACTCTGTTTCTCTCTCTCTTAAAGATGTTGCCAGGCCAGCTCAGTTTCTCCAGCAATCTCTGTTTATTAACCTTACAGGAGGGGTCAGTTGGCTGGATGGCTGGTTTGTGATGCAGAGTGCTGACAACAGTGTGGGTTCAGTTCCTGCACCAACTGAGGGTACCAATAAGGGCTCGCTGTCTCAATCTGTAAGAACAGGGAAGGTGGTAAAAGAGGGGGAGGTGTAGCATTGTTAGTCAAAGACAGTATTATGGTGGCAGAAAGGACGTTTGATAAGGATTCGTCTATTGAGGTAATATGGGCTGAGGTTAGAAACAGGAAAGGAGAGGTCACCCTGTTGGGAGGTTTCTGTGGGCCTATGAAAAGTTCCAGAGATGTAGAGGAAAGCATTGCAAAGATGATTCTGGATAGGAGCAAAAGTAACAGGGCAGTTGTTATGGGGTCTTTAACCTTCCAAATATTGGCTGGAAAAGCTATAGTTTGAGTACTTTAGAAGAGTAGGTTTATGTCCATTGTGTGCAGGAGTATTTCCTGGCACAATATGTAGACAGGCCAACAAGTGGCAAGGCCACATTGGATTTGGTAGTGGATAATGAACCCGGCCAGGTACTAGATTTGGAGGTAGGTGAGCACTTTGGTGAGAGTGACCACAATTCGGTTATGTTGACTGTACTGATGGAAAGGGATAGGTATATACTGCAGAGCAAGAGCTATGGTTGGGGGAAAGGCAATTATGTTGCGATTAGGCAAGATTTAGGATGCATAGGATGGGGAAGGAAGCTACAGGGGATGGGCACAATTGAAATGTAGAGCTTATTCCAGGAACAGCTATTGCGAGTCCTTGATAAGTATGTACAGTCAGGCAGGGAGGAAGTGGTTGAGCAAGGGAACCATGGTTTACTAAAGAAGTTGAATCGCTTGCCAAGAGGAAGAAGAAGGCTTATCTGAGGATGAGATGTGAAGGCTCAGTTCGGGTGCTTGAGAGTTACAGGTTAGCCAGGAAAGACCTAAAGAAGGAGCTAAGAAGAGCCAGGAGGGGACATGAGAAGACTTTGGCAGGTAGGATCAAGGAAAACCCTAAGGCTTTCGATGGGTATGTCAGGAATAAAAGAATGACTAAAGTAAGATTAGGGGCAGTCAAGGACAGCAGTGGGAAGATGTGCGGGGAGTCCAAGATGTAGGAAAGGTGCTAAATTAATATTTTTCATCAGTATTCACACTGGAAAAAGATAATGTTGTCGAGGAGAATACTGAGATAGATTAGAGTAGATGGGATTGAGGTTCATAGGGAGGAAGTGTAGGCAATTCTGGAAAATGTGAAAATAGATAAGTCACATGGTCCGAATGAAATTTATCCTCGGATTCTCTGGGAAGCTAGAGAGGAGATTGCTGAGCCTTTGGCTTTGATCTTTATGTTGTCATTGTCTACAGGAATAGTGCCAGAAGACTGGAAGATAGCAAATGTTGTCCCCATGTTCAAGAGGGGGAGGAGAGACAACCCTGGTAATTATAGACCGATGAGCGTTACTTCAGTTGTGGGTAAAGTGTTGCAAAATATTATAAGAGATAAAATTTATAATCATCTAGAAAGGAATAATTTGATTAGGGATCGTCCACACGGTTTTGTCAAGGGTAGGTAGTGCCTCTCAAATCTTATTGAGTTCTTTGAGAAGTTGATGAAACAGGTGGATGAGGGTCAAACAGTTGATGTGGTGTATTCAGTGAAGCATTTAATAATGTTCTCCATGGTAGGCTGTTGGACCAAATACCAAGCCATGGGATTGAGGGTGATTTAGTTGTTTGGATCAGAAATTGGCGAGCTGAAAGAAGACAGAGGATAGTGGTCGATGGGAAATGTTCATCCTGGAGTTCAGTTACTAGTCGCGTACCACAAGGATCTGTTTTGGCTCTATTGTTGTTTGTCATTTTTACAAACAAACTAGATGAGGGCATAGGAGGATGGGTTAGTAAATTTGCGGATGACACTAAAGTCGGTGGAGTTGTGGATAGTGCAGAAAGATGTTGCAGGTTATGGAGAGAGATAGATAAGCTGCAGAGCTGGGCTGAGAGGTGGCAAATGGAGTTTAATACAGAAAAGTGTGAGGTGATTTACTTTGGAAGGATTAACAAGAATACTGAATACTGAACTAATGGCAAGATTCTTGGTAATGTGGATGAGCAGAAACATCTCAGTGTCCACTTGCATAAATCCCTGAAAGTCGCCACCCAGGTTGATAGGGTTGTTAAGAAGGAAAACAATGTGTTAGCTCTATTGGTAGAGGGATTGAGTTTCAGAGCCACGAGGTCATGTTGCACTGTACAAAACTCTGGTGTGGCTGCACTTGGAGTATTGTGTACAGTTGTGGTCATCACATTATAGGAAGGATGTGGAAGCTTTGGAAAGGGTGCAGAGGAAATTTACTGGGATGTTGCCTGGTATGGAGGGAAGGTTTTATGAGGAAAGGCTGAGGGACTTGAGGCTGTTTTTGTTAGAGAGAAGAAGGTTGAGAGGTGACTTAATTGAGATACACAAGATAATCAGAGGGTTAGATAGGGTGGACATGGAGGGTCTTTTTCCTGGGATGGTGATGGCTAACACGAGGTGATGTAGCTTTAAATTGAGAGGTGATAGACATAGGACAAATGTCAGAGGCAGGTTCTTTACTCAGAGAGTATTAGGGAGGTGGAACACCCTGCCTGCCACAGTAGTAGACTCACCAACGTTAAGGACATTTAAATGGTCATTGGAAAAATATATGGATGATAATTAAATAGTGTAGGTTAGGTGGGTTTCAGATTACTTTCATAGGATGGTACAACATCGAGGGCCGAAGAACCTGTGCTGCGTTGTAATGTTCTATGATCTATGTTCTATCTCTCCCCTCACCTGAGGCATTGTGACCCTCAGATTAGACCACCAACAGTTATCTCTCTTGAATGAGAGAGCAGCCCTATAGTCCAGTAGGGGACTATGACAACTTATTTACTGGTATAATTCTTCAATTGGATAGCACGTGTTGAATAATTGAGTGCACGAATAGTTCCAATAGCCACCAATTTATGATCAATTAATCTTATTTCGCAACTCATATACAATTGCTACAAGTGACATCTATTTATATCCAGATGCTAATCCTTTAAAAACGAATGAAACTTTCTTTGATAACTGCACAGATAAATTCTCACGGGGAAAGAATGGCCAATGACCTATGCTTACTAAGAAATGTATAAATGTTATTTGTTACTGCTAGGTTGTGACCAGTTACAACAATACTGCTTTAATAGTTAATCAGAAGGAACTGTAATAAACATAATTCGTATACCTCAAGGTGAACTGCATGTAGTTCGTAATAAATTGTAACATCACAGAAAGCTAAGAGGGTAAACAGTATCATGGAAATGTAACATTAATGCAAGTTGTAACAACAGATGTGCACAAAGCGATGGCCATCCCTCTAGCTTCACCAAGTTGATGACTTCATCCGTTTTTGTAAAGTCTCCCTTGTCCTTGTCAACTTTCCTCACTGTCCTTTCTGTATGGTCACATGTTAAATGAGTCCCGTTCCATCCCACTCTGCGCAAGCTGAGAAACTTGCAGGGATGATAATGTTTTTAATTTTTTCAGATGGCTGTGAGTCAGCAGATCATGACCTTTTCTCCAAGCCTTCAGCTCTTACCCTCCCACTGCAGAATGCAATCAATGCACAGAGCCTCATTATTATTAATCACTTGGATAGCTCCATACTAAAGTGGAAAGTGAATTCAAATCTTTTGAAATTGCATTGTGTGATATTCATAGCACAGCCTTTAAAGAATGCATAGGAAATCCTTCTGTCCATTATTTTTACAAAAAATAATCCATACAAAGTAGAGCTTACTTTAACTAACCCTACATTTGAAAGCAGTATGGCTCAGCACAGTTTAAACCACAAATCTTGTTAAGTAGACGTTTCCTCAAACTTCATGTTATTTCACATATGAGTTATAAGGAGAAGCTAGAAAAACTCAGGTTTTTCTCTGGAATGACAGAGGTTGAGGGGAGAGTTGATAGAAGTCTATAACATTATGAGATGCATAGATAGGGTTGATGGTCAGAATCTGTTTACCAGAGTTGAAATGTCTGAAATTAGTGGGCATGCATTTAAGGTGAAGGGGGAAATTTCAAAGGAGATATGAGGGACAAGGCTTTTTTACACAGAGAGTGGTCAGAGTCTGGGATGCACTGCCAGGGTTGGTGGTGAAGGCATTTGTAATCGGGGCATTTAAGAGACTTTTAGATAAGCACATGAATATGTGGGGAATGGAGGGACATGGATCAAGGAGGCAGAAGGGATTTGTTTAATTTGGCATCATGTTTGGCCCAGCATCGTGGGCCGAAGGGCCTGTTCCTGTGCAGTACTGTTCTATACTCTATGTCCTACCAAAACTATTGGGTTTAAATTGGGCATATCAAACATGTATGTATGTGCTTCTGGGTTGGAGCAGGAGTAGACCACTCAGCCCCTCCAGTCTGCTCAGCCATTCAATGAGGTCATGGCTGATTGGATTCCCCTACATTCCTGCCTAGTCCCCCTCGATCATTAGCAATTGTCCACCTCGGCCTTCAAAATATTCAAAGACCTTGCTTCCATGATCTTTTAAGGAAGTGATATCCAAAAACTTAGAATCCTCTGTGAGATTAAATATTCTCCCTTGTCTCTGTTTTAAATGGCAGATCCCTCATTTGTAAAGAGTGACCTCTAGTTCTAGCCTCTCCCACAACAGGAAACATCCATCCAGTCAAGACCCATCAGGATCTTCTGTTTCAGTCAAGTCACGCCTTACTCTGTAAACTCCAACAGATAACAGTCGCGGCTGTCCACCTTTTCTCATAAGACAGTTCCCCCATTATTCTAGTAAAGCTTCTCTGAACTGCTTCCAAAGCATTTACACCCTGCAATATCATACAACATTAAAAACTGGCTCTTGAAAACAGATCATTGCTCTGAAACAATACCATTAGCTTATATTCTCCATAACTGCTGCCTTGTTTATGTAGCTATGCTGCACTTCCGTTATTATTAATAGAAATGCATTTGTCAAGTATTCTAAAATCAATAGTCTATTAGAACTACACTATATTGACTTGCACAACTTCGACAATGGTTCAAGTAGTAGCACACTCACTTCTGAGTCAGAAACCCACTTCAGACACCTGAAAAGTCTAATTTGCCAGAATACTGCACTGCTGAAGGCACTGTCTGAAATATCAAAACATTCTGATATTGAACAATGGCCAGATCTTCACAGTCTTCAGTGATACCTTCTGTGATCAGGAATATTTATGATTTTTCAGCCAGAATTTCTGATTCTGAAACATCGATGGGTCGGCTCAGACATGCAGAGAGTTGCCAATGAGCTCAAGGAAAGACAGGCACACGCCTTTGTCACAACAGTAGATATTTTATTCCAGACAGGTTATTACAGGTCTCCATCTTTCAGTAAGTTAGTTAATGACAGGATGGGAGTTGGTGATTGGGTGAGTGGGTGAGGGAGTGATTGGGTGAGTGAGTGAGTGAATGATTGTGTGGTGCTGGAAAAGCACAACAGGTCAGGCAGCATCTGAGGAGCAGGAGACTCAACATTTCGGGCATAAGCCCTTCATCTGGAATCTTGTCTAAAACGTCGATTCTCCTGCTCCTCGGATGCTGCCTGACCGGCTGTGCTTTTCCAGCAACACTCTTGAATCTGATCTCCAGCATCTGCAGTCCTTTTTCTTTAAGTTTTGAAAGATAACTATTGTGAGTGAATTTCTTCAGGAGCGTGCTTTCCTCTCATTGCCACTGAAATAACTCCAGAGAGGTCAGTATCCCATCACTAAGTTACCCTTTGCTTATACATGGAGAGTCCTTGACACTGATCCCACTCCCTCAGAGCCAGCTCTCAGAGTGAGCAGAACCTCTGACACTTCTATTTATTTCTTTTCTTTCTTTCCCCACACAGTACTGCCTAACTGCAGTAGTGCTTATTTTTCCCCAGCACCCATGTTGTGTGAATGCAGGTGAGCATCTACAGTCCTCACTTTCTCATTGTGTGAGTGATTGGATGTGTGTGTGAATGGTTAATTGGGTGAGTGGGTAATTGGGTGAGTGAATGATTAGGTGATTGGATGTGTGAAAATGTATGTGAGTGATTGGATGAGTGGAAGAGCAGATAGGTTGTCCAATGCTCTCTCTGCCTTTGGGGATGGTTGGAGTGCTTTTCCCCTCCAAGTCCAGTTTGATGTAATCCCTACCCTCCCCCTTCACATTTTTCTCATAGCCATTACTTCTATCGGACTTTGCTTGTCATTGGTTCCCTGGCCACATGGGTGATTTTCCTGGTGGTGGAATATTGAATAAAATTATTTACACAAATAGTGTTTTTACTGAGTCCCTACACAACACACACTACACAGATACTATAGTGGTAGGGGGCAGGAATAAGCACTACAGCTGTAGTACCAGTGAACAGCGGTAGTTTGGGGAAAATAAAACATAAAGAAAATAAAAGGTAGTTTGTTTGGCTTGAGTGTAGTCAAGTGTGGGAGGTGTATTTGGGTGGTTGGGTAGGTGGGGTATCAGTTACATTGGGTCCGGGTGAGTTGGTTGAGGTTGGTGATTGGTCAGGAGTTAGGGGTCAGAGGTTGGGGATGGTGATTGGGTTGAGTCATTTGCAATATTGAATCCAGTTGCACAAGCCAATCTGTGAGTAAGACCAGGTAATAACTGGTGTAACATTTCCAGAATAAGTCTGCAGGCAAGTTCCAATGTACCTACCGAAGCGTCAGACACTGAGCTGATGGGGGGTGGGGGAGCAGTCAATGTGAACCAGTCCATCACAAGGCTCCACATCCTGGGCAATTTCTCTGCTCATGAGTTGGGGCCTCTATGGCATCCTAGCTGCTCATTTCCCAATTTATGTCCAATCTCCGACAAGCTAAAAATCAGAAAATATGATACAAGAGTAAACATAATTGGTTGATTATATTGGTGTGGAATAACTGAAGTTATTTCAATACATTAGAAAATGGAAATTTAAAGAATAGCCTGAATTGGTTTGTTAGCTTGAATGATATTTGACATTAATCAAATGGTAAATGAGGACAAAGACCAAAAGGTTTAAATTTTGTACAATTTATCTATTACCTTTACTAGCTTAATGCCTCCCACACAATTTCTAAAGGAGACTGAGCAGATAGTGTGTCAGATCAGACTGGATCCACATTGAAACAGAACAGCATTTCACAATAATCATCCATAGAATGAGCGTCATCCATAGAATGAGCTCCTGGCTTTGACTTATGGCTTTAATAAAACTTGGGAACAAAGTATTCCGAGGCCTGAAGACTTCATCACATTGGAAGCACTTGAGGAATGCTAGCCAAGTAGTCTGAATGTGTTGAGGTGATTCCTGGCCTCGGGAACCAGGAATGTCCAAGCTGAAAAATGCACATTCAAAGGCCACACTTTAAAGCATAATCCTGATGTTATGCTGATGTCATTAAATTGGGTGCTTCGTCAGCAGAACATGAGTTAGGATCAGATAAAATGGATCGTTAAATTAATGTGAAATTACTCACCCTGTTTTCTAAGGGATTCTTAAGAATTACAAAATGTACTACTTTGTTTCAGCAAAGATTTCCTTGATCAAAAGATATTTAGAACAACTCTAGGCAATGTAAGGTTATTAAAATGCAAGTTCCTGCTCCTCAGTAAACTGATAAGTGAGCATAAGTAGAATTGTGGCTGAAAGAACTTTATGAACGCTAAAATAATTTGTGCCAAATGTATTTCCTTGGTGCTTTGATTCAATGTGATAGCAAAATGAACTAACGGCAGCAAAGTTTTTTAATAGTAGTGAAGAGAGAAATAGATCATGTAAAATGACAAACAATAACTCTGCTCTTTGTGTAAACCATTAGTTTTTGGGTTTAATTATTACACTTGATTAAATTATTTTGTTTTTTGAGTTATATTCTAATGAACAAATTTTTTTCTGGTTCACAAGTTGTGATGTGAATGCACCTTCTATGCCCAATGATTGTTGCAGACCATAAGGGGGTGCTCAGCACGTAATAATCTTTGGCTTAAAATTGCTGTCTCTTTCTTTATCATAAATAGAAATTAATTATTAAAGAATAATTTACCAATATACTGTCATCAACCTTTGCCTTGAAAATTATTCTTTAATTTAAGGCTGCAAGGTGTATGCTGAGGAACTAAAATGTTTCTTCATAAAGGTAAATCTTCCACAGATAAAACTTGAATAAAATTGC
This sequence comes from Chiloscyllium plagiosum, assembly GCF_004010195.1. Classification (NCBI taxonomy): domain Eukaryota; kingdom Metazoa; phylum Chordata; class Chondrichthyes; order Orectolobiformes; family Hemiscylliidae; genus Chiloscyllium; species Chiloscyllium plagiosum. Next base: position 2,305,988 of record NC_057736.1, on the reverse strand, counting down.
AAACTTAAAGGAAGTTAAAGTGTACTTCCCTCACCCTCTGTGCAAAACATTCTTGTACTTCAACTATTGCTGGATATTATCACATTTCCCAGAATATCTTAAAAAAAAATGAAGCACATTACACCATCACTGGTTAGCACTGTTACCTCACAGTGCCAAGGACCCAGGTTTGATTCCACCCTCGGGCAATTGTCTGCGTGCAGTCTGCACATTCTCCCCATGCCTGTGTGGGTTTCCTCTGGGTGCTCCGGTTTCTTCCCACAGTCCAAAGATGTGCAAGTTAGGTGGATTAGCCATGGGAAATGCAGGGTAACAGAGGTAGGGTCGAGGGGTAGGTCTGGGTGGGATGCTTTTTGGTGTGGACTTGATGGGCTGAGTGGTCTTCTTGCACACTAGCGATTCAATGATTTTACGATTGTCCAATGTTAAGTGAGGAAAAGCAACAATAATTTTCACATTTAAGGACGGAATGCAGTGGGAATGTCAACGGCTTGTAATCCAGAAACCAAAGCTAATACTCTTGGAATAAAAGTCTAAACACATTATGGCAGCTGATGGGTTTTAAACACAATTGATAATATTTGCAAACTAAAGTTCATGTCAACAAAACTATCATGGATTATCAGGAAACAACCCATCTGGTTCATTAATGCCTTTTAGGGAAGGAAACTGCCATCCTTACTTTGTCTGGTCTACATGTGACTCCAGGCCCACAGCAATGTGGTTGACTTCGAACTTCCCTCTGATATATCTGAGCCAAACGCTCAGGTGATGGGTAACAGAATACTTGTCTTGCTGGTGTTGACCACATTCCATCAAGCATTACAAGGGAAAAAAAACACAAGGTGATGTTGGCTGATAGGTAATGTTGGCTAAAACGTTTAGATTCTCTCATCAAAAGTGATATGCGATCAACTATTGTCTGCCTAAATAGCAGAGATTCAGGTTAACATTCGGGATAACAAAACTAATCAGACCTAGATTCTTTGCTAAACTACAGGGAATCCTCCGTGGAACATTTGTTGAGGAGGCATTAAGGTGTGAAGGAATATACTGCTATCAAATGATTTTAAGACATCGTTGAAAGACTTCTTGCACATTAGCTTTGATGATGCTATGCTTCACAAGATTTTCTTTCCCTCAAATCCCTTCCACCCTCCTCACCAGTTCCCAGATACTGCCAAAGCTATACCAAATTGGCCATACCTGTTACAAATGTAAGAACAGCAGCAGCAGCTTGTTTCCAGACACAATGGGTTTCATTCTAAAGAGGAATACTCCTGGGGACGATCGTTCCCATTTTTGGGTGAAATGTTTTCTCAAGTGAGGTTCCCAGCCTGTGGCACTTATCAGAGATCCTGAAAAATGTTATTTGTATCATATGTTGTTTAATTTACCTCCCTATAACCCCAGTTTACAAGCAATCTGATAGAAGCAGGGCAGATGGTGACTTCTCAGTGGTCAACATGGTAACAAATCATTTGCCTGAGTAAAGAATATTGGCAACTCATTTAGAAACAAATAAAAAAACTTCCAGAAATGACTTGTTCACCTTAACTTCCACCTCAGTACAACACTTTTCCATTGTTAAAGACTCAGAATCATTATGTAATAATAGATCACATTTATAATATCAACTGACCATTCAATAATGTCATTGTTTAAACCATACTAAACCTGACATTGCTTTGTGCAGTACATTGGTCTTAGAATTGGCCATTTCAACTGAGGCTACATAAGGACCAAAGAGATTATTCTGTGATTCATACATCGCGGGGTGGAAGCTTTCAGGGGTCTGAATGATATAGAAATATAGGAACAGGAGGAGGCCATTCAGGCCCTTGAGGTTGTTCTAACATTCATTGAAATCATGGCTGATCTGTGGCCTAACTCCATATACCCGCCTTTGGCCCATATCCCTTAATCTCTTTATTTAACAAAATATAATCTGTCTCAGATTAAAATTAACAACTGATTCCACTATCATTTGTGGAAGAGAGTTCCAAACTTCTTCCACCCTTTATGTGTAGAATTGCTTCCTAACATCTCCCCTGAACAGTCTGGCCCTGATTCCCTCAGACTATTCCTACAGTTTTAGCATCCCCAACCAGTGGAAATCCTCATGTACTAAGCCTTTTCCTGTTATTACCTTGAAGATTTCTATCTGATCATTCCTTCGCCTTCTAAATTCTGAGAAGGCCTAATCTGAGAAACATGGGGTCATTGCATGAGAAGTCAGGCGAGTCCTTTCATGTGTTGGGAGCAACGTGTTGCATTTTCAAAGACAGTTCTGAGCACAGAGATAAGATTCTCATTAGGGAGTGGCAAAGTGCCTGCTAAGGGAAATTATTTCTTGTTAACAGTCCCATTGATAATAACTTCTCCAGTTATATTCCCAATGCCAGAAAGGTAATTCCCAATGTGAATTACCACCTTGGTGACTCCAGCTTGCTGTGTGCTCCTCCAGGCTGCCATCTTAGATAGGCAGCAATAACATCTCAGGATAGCAGCAGTACCCATCCTATGTCTATGGATGCTGGCACCCAACCACCTCTCAGGACCCTTGCGTCCACTTACCTATAGCTGTTACTGCTGAGCACCAATAAGGAGATGGAGTGTAGGCTCGTGTGCTTTTCCTGAAGCCTATGAGCTTGCTGGCCCCGACTGTCCGTGGCAACCAACAACCTGTCCATGGAAGCAGCCATTTTGGAAGCAGCTGGGTCCTCACAAGGAGCTGCAGCCTCTGTGTAATGAGGGCCACTGTCACTCACGTACTTGCCTGCTGCTCCTTAGTCAGATTGTGACTATGCACAAAGACCCTGCTTACCCACACCACAGGCTCCTCTCCTGCCTGGCCCAGCCCACCGGATGCCACCAGCCTGGGCTGTTTCTTCCTCAGCCAGCTGCAGAGACATGACAGTGATGTGCTCCTGAGTCTAACTGAGCTGAAGATCCCTGCAAGCTGCCAGTATCTGAGCTAGTGGGGCTGAAGTGGGGGGAGGGGGGGAGTGCAGGAGGCAGCTTTACCTCTGAGGGATTTACTCTCTCTGCAGCACGGCCCACTTGACCAGCAAGGCACAGCCATTGGGAGAAAGATAATGAGGTTTCTGGTGTGGAGGAGTGAGCAGAGCAGAGGACGTGCAGGGTTAGTAATGTGAGGAAATGGAGGCAGGGTGCTGGAGATGAGGGTAGAGGCTGTCCGGCTGTCCTCAGTCACTGGAATGGACACGTTGCCATGCCGGGAAGAGCTGTGAGTCTGAGTGAGTCAATAAATAGTCCCTGCAAAGAAAAATTAAATGTTTTGCTTTTTTTTTCTCTCCACCCAGCTTGGGTTTTGGCATGTGGGGAGCAGGAGCTTTTCTCCAGGGTGACCTTTAGATGTATCCCCACCCAAAGAAGGAAAGAGACAACTTGCAACGCTGGAATCTTAGCCTGCAGTGTCTGTCAGGCAGTTCATCTGATATTGTCAGTTTGGGAAATTAGAGGCTGACTAAAAGAACCCCAGTCAGACTCTTACCTTTAACATGATTCTGACTGAACCTAATTGCCTGCCTGCCCGGTCAAGATAATGGTATTCCAAATGTGCTTCTTCAGCTAAAATGAATGATGCTGGGAACAGGGTAGGGAATCTGGCCAGCATTGGAAATCTTCTGGCCCCACCAATCACTGCTTTTCCCTTTAGCACTCCCTTCTGACTGGACACCAAATGAGACCCTCATGAGAAGCCACCATACTCCATGGATTACATTGTCTCAGAAACTCTCTGAATCTATAGAGTTCTAAATAAAGCAGCAGGCGGTGCTGCAGGAAGCAATTTTGGTCGCTCTGCTATGACTAAAATCAACATTATTTTGACAAAGAAATTTCAATATTTTATTGGTGATTTTTACTTTAAGGTTGGTTCAGGGGTAGAGCATATCTCTCTGAATGGAGGTTACATCCTTAGCTTGGCTCTCTCAGATGGCCATGGAAGATCTTAGGATCTTGTTTTGAGGAAGATGAAGGAAGATCTTTCTGGTCTCTGAGATAGTAGAGCCATAGAGTCATACAGCACGGAAACAGACCCTTTGGTCCATCCAGTCGAAACTGAACACAGTCCTAAACTAAATTAAATGAGTCCCACCTGTCTTCTCCTGGCCAATATCCCTCCAAACCTTTTGTTTCATGTACCTATCCAAATATCTTTTAAATGTTGTAATTGTGCCCACGTCCACCACTTCCTCTGGAAGTTCATTCCATATCTGAGCCATCTGTGTAAAACATTTGCCCATCTTGTCTTTCTTAAATCTCTCTCCTCTCACCTTAAATATGTGCCCCACCACCCCAGTCTGGAAACCCCTCATACAACTACCATTAACCTCATCTATACCCCCCATGATTTTATTAACTTCTATAAGGTCACTTCTCAACCTCCTGCACGCCAGTGAAATTTGGCAATCATTAAAAATGTCAGTTTTGCAGTGCTCTTTCTGGGAAAGGGTTGGATAGCTCAGTTGGCTGGATGGCTATTTTGAAATGCAGACTGATGCCAACAGCATGGGTTCAATTCCCACACTGGCTGAAGTCACTATGAAGGACTGTCCTCAATCTCTCCCCTTGCCTGAGGCATGGTGACCCTCAGGTTAATGAGGCAGCAGCTTAACTCCTTCCTGAATCTTGCTGTGCACCAACAGGCTTTTCCTACATCACAATAGTGACTATGCTACAAAAGCACTTATTGCCTGTGAGGCACTTGGGGCCATCTGGAGGTTGTGAAAGATGCTATATAAATGCAAGTCTTCCTAAAGTGTGACTTTACATCTGCACTGCTCTGTGAAAACTTCCTATAATTCCCTACAGTGTGGAAGCAGGCCATTTGGCCCATCGAGTCCACATTGACACTCAGAAGAGCACCCCACCCAGATCCACCTCATCCATATAACCCTGCATTCCCTTTGGCTCACCCACCTAGCCTGCATATCCATGGATGGCCAATGCACTCTAACCTATACATGCTTGGACTGTGAGAGGAAGCCCATGTCGACACAGGGAGGATGTGCAACAGACAATCACCTGTGGCTGGAATCGAACCCTGGGATCCCTAATGCTGTGAGGCAGTAGTGCTGACTACTGAGCCACTGTGCCACCGTTGATAACTAATAAAAGATAAATTATTCCCCGTCTGCCAGAACTGATTGGTGTCACTGCAATGAAGTCGTTATTTCCTGTGTAGAATGAAACAAACAGTACTCACCAGTAAAAAAACAGTGGGAGGAGGGTTTTCATCTGGCAACAAACAACATTAACAGTGCCGGATTTTCCAAAGTGTGAACAGCTACAGCACTGAAGCTCTGCTGCTAAGGAGATTTCTACGTGATTATTTAATCAACAGAAACCAAAACCTGCAGTGGAGTGTATAAAAATAGGTAACTTCTAAAAGATGAGTAATAGAATGTCACAACCGTTCATTGAGCTTCAGAAAGTATATTACGTAGCATTGTGTGCTCTTGGGATTCCAGGTATAAATCTTTTATCTCTTTTCTGTAATGTAAAGCTTAACTTCAACTGTTTGTGTTTTGAAGTGTTTGACAATTATACTTGAGAACTTCTGTTCGCTGAATGTGGCAATATTGATGTATTCAGAACCTCTAAAGGTCTGGGAAATAAGAGCAAATTACTGCAGATGCTGGAATCTGCACTGAAAACAAAAGGTGCTGGAGGTCCCAGCAGGTCAGACAGCATCCATGGATACTCCCTGACCCACTGTGATCTCCAGCGTTTATTGTTTTCAAGGTTTGGAGAATGTTGGATTCTCTCCAGCAAACTAGCTGATATCGTCAAGATTCGGAGATGCTGGTGTTGGACTGGGGTGTACAAAGTTAAAAATCACACAACACCAGGTTATAGTCCAACAGGTTTAATTGGAAGCACACTAGCTTTCAGAGCGACGCTCCTTCATCAGGTGATTGTCACCTGGTGTTGTGTGATTTTTAACTTTGATATCGTCAAAACTGCTTCAGAAATCTTATAACCTGTCTTTATTTTATCTTGCTTTACTTTGCAAATATTTTTCTTTAAATGTGAAGCAATCATGTGATCCTAAAAACAAATTTCACAGAGAGCTACAATTACTGGATGTCTGGAAAACAAAAAGAATGCTCAGGTAACAACAATGAAAACACCGTCATGTTACTTGTTAACACTTCCACCTCGATCCTAGAATCTTTACAGTGTTGAAGAAGGCCATTTGCCCAATACTGATCCTCCAAAGACCATCCTACCCAGAGCATCCCTCCCCTATCCCCATAACCCTGCATTGCCCATGGCTAACCCACCTCGCGTGCACACTATGAGCAATTAAGCATGGGCTAACCCACCCTAACCCGCACATCTTTGGACCGTGGGCGGAAACTGGAGTGCACCCGGAGAAAACTCATGCAGACACGGGGAGAATGTACAAACTCCACGCACCCCGGGTCCCTGGTGCTGTGAGGCAGCAGTGCTGACTGCTGAGCCACCATGCTGCCTTTAGTTGGGAGGTTGTGGGTTCAAGTCCCACCCCAGAGTTGAGTGCAGAGGTCTTGGGCGAGTGTGTGCCACTGAGGGAGTGCTACACAGTTGCAGTATGGGTTTAGGGTGAGATGTTAAACTGAGGTTCTGTCAGGGAAGTATAAAAGATCCTACGGCACTCTTTCACAGAAGAGCGGGGAAGTTCTCCCCAACATCCTGGGGCCAATATTCATCCCTCAAAGGGGTTATCGAGTATTTTTTACATTGCAAATTGTGAGATCTTGCTGTGCATACATATGCTTTATTAGTCAGAGCATTGAGTATAGGAGTTGGGAGGTCATGTTACAGCCATACAGGACATTGGTTAGGCCACTTTTGGAATATTGTATGCAATTCTGGTCTCCCTGCTTTGGAAGGATGTCGTGAAACTTGAAAGGCTTCAGAAAAGATTTACAAGCATGTTACCAGGGTTGGAGGGTTTGATCTATAGGGAGAGGCTGAACAGGCTGGGGCTGTTTTCCCTGGAGCATCGGAGGCTGAGGGGTGACCTCATAGAGATTTATAAAATCATGAGGGGTATGGATAGGATAAATGGACAAGTCTTTTCCCTGGGTTGGGGGAGTCCAGAACTAGAGGATATAGGTTTGCGGTGAGAGGGGAAGGATATAAGAGGGACCTAAGGGGCAACTTTTTCACGCAGAGGGTTGTGTGTGTATGGAATGAGCTGCCAGAGGAAGTGGTGGAGGCTAGTACAATGACAACATTTAAAAGGCATCTGCGAGGGCCAAAGGGCCTGTACTGCGCTGTATTCTTCTATGTTCTATGTTCTATTAGGTTAGGATATCTGGCCAGCATGGACAAGTTGGACTGAAGTGTCTGTTTCTGTGCTGTACATCTCTATGACTCTATGCTGCTGCTCTTCCTACATTTCAAAATGTACTGCACTACCTGTAAAGAGCTTTGGGAAATCCTGTCATTGTGGAAAGTGTTATATAAAAACAATTTTTTTCTATTCTTTGTGAGCGTGTGATTTTGTTAGGTCAGAGATTTGTGTAAGTACTGTTCACTTTGAGAAAGAAGACAACTAAGAGTAGACACTTGTAACATATCCTTTGTTTTGTTTTGCAATTAAACTTTCACCTTTACACTTAGAAAAATGATTACTTTGTGTGAACCTACATGCATTGTTTTGAAATGAAATCTGAAGCCTTGAAGTAGACCTGCTATGTATATCCCATAACATTTTGGAGCTAAAACAGGCCATTCGGGTCATTGAATCTGTTCTACCGTTCAATGAGATCAGAGCTCCTCTGATAAACCTCAATTTTGCTTCCTTGCCTTTTCCCCTGACCCTGATTCCCTTCCTGATTAAAAACCTGCCAGTCTCAGACTTGAATATACTTAATGACCCAATTTCAACAGCTCTCTCTGGGGTAAAGAATTCCACAGACTCCCTTGGGAGAAGACATTCCTCCTCATTCTGGGCTTAAATTGGTGACTCTTTACTCTGATTCTATGACCTCTGGTTCGAAAACCTTCGAGATTGGATTGATAAAGTAAAATATCAGTTTGATTGCCACATAGAATACAAAACATGGTAAAGTGACTGAAATGCAGCTGGCATTAATACCAGCAAACTGAACTAAATCTCCTGAAAGCAATGTTAGAGATCAGCATCTTTCTCAACAAAAGGAAACAAGAAAGCTCTGAGCAACAGGAACAATCTGTTGCCATATTCCTACTTACAGTCCGTTAAAAAGCAAATGTGACTGAATCTGAAGAGCAAAATGCCTACAATGCCTTTTACATGTTTTTGAAGGGCAGTGGTGACTTTTCAGACAGGGATGTTTGTGTTCTCTATGGTTTCACAAGGAGTGGGTGGTATGGTCCAAACCAGCCTTCATCTCCCATGACTGATTTTCTGGGAGAACGTGGTGCTGAGCTGCCTTCTTGAACCATTGCAGTCCGTGTAGTGTACAGACACGCACAATGCTGTTCCAGGATTTTCAGAAGGCAGCTCCAGGATTTTGACCCAGTGACATGGAAGGTAAGCTGATAAAATTCCAAGTCAGGTTGAAGTGTGGTTTGAAGGTAAACTTGCAAGTGATGGTGCTGGACTGGTCCTTTCTGATGGTGGAGGCTGTGGGTTTGGAAAGTCCATCAAAGGCATGACTGCAGTGTGTCTTGTAGATGGTATACATTGTGCATCTGGTGGTGCAGGGAGAGGTTGTTGGAGGTAGTGGATGGAATACCAATCAAGTGAGCATTTTTGCCCTGAATGACGAGAAAAAGTGGAAAGGCTGGCTCTGATCTTGGGGAGAAAGTGAGGACTGCAGATGTTGGAGATCAGAATCGAAAAGTGTGGTGCTGGAAAAGCACAGCTAGTCAGTCAGCATCTGAGGAGCAGTAAAGTCAATGTTTCAGGCATAATTTCCTGATGAAGAGCTTATGCCCGAAATGTCGATTCTCCTGCTCCTCAGATGCTGCCTGACCGGCTGTGCTTTTCCAGCACTGCACTCTTCGACTTTGGCTCTGATCTTGACTCTATCTGAAATACTCTTTGATTCAGATCAGAAAATGCTTGTGTTCCAATCTCTGTGCAGATTTTGTTGTTCATTTATGCGATGTGAGTATCACTGGCTAGGCCAGCTCTTATTTCCCATCCCTGTTTGCACTTTCTAGTTCAGTGTCAACAACATTACTGTGGGTTTGGAGTCACACGTAGACCAGAACATGTAAGGATGTCAAATTTCTTTCAAATTCACTTCAGTGAGCCAGGGGTTTTCCAACAATCAGTAATAGTTGTCGCGGCATCATTTTGAGAATAGAACTCTTCTGAAGAACTGTCGTATCAGACCTGAAACTTAACTCTGTTTTCTCTCCAAAGATATTGCTTGATTTGTGGAGTTTCTCCAGCATTCCCAGTGTTCATTTCAGATTTTCAGCATCTGTAGAATTTTGCTTTTATCTTTCTATTTTTACTTTTTGAAATAACTGCACACAGGCCAGTATCCCGTCACCGAGTCACCCTTTATTTACACATGCACAGTACTTGGGCTCTGACCAGCCAGCTCAGAGCCAGACCCTAGTCTCAGGAGACTCTCTGAATCTCCTGTTTATATCTGTCAGCTAGGGCTCCCTGACTGACCCAGGTTAACAACCCCAATCAGGGAACGCATGGTCAATGAGATCCACCTGGCCCTTATTCCAATCACTACACATTTAAACTAAATAAAGTATTACTTTTGGACCCGCTTAAAATATCAAGTATTCTGGTAATTCACACCCTGATGATAGCTTAAGCTTTAACTTTTCTCAAATCTCTTCTCTCCCAAGTGTTAGTTCCCAAAATTATTTTTTCCCTTCTGCAGGAACTCCCATCATCTGTCAAACAGTTCCATGGAGGTGAGGAATGAAGACTACACTGCTTCCAACATTGGAAAGTCATGCTGTACGAAAAAACTCCATTTAGCAGCTCCATCTTGAACTGATGTAGTTCACTCCCAGAAGCGTCAGTGAGACTAGCTGCCAGGTCTCAATCCGAGACCATCTGTTAACAAATGCCAGCATTTCCAGGCTACCTGAACAAAGAGTGGATGGTGTAAATAAAGAATCCAGTGTTCAGAGTAAGCACGAGAACTTTATGTTTCATGAATCTCATTGAAATGTTGAGTTGTTGTAAATCACCAGCTTCATTTCACTGAGGGAAATAAAGTCACCACAGAGGAGTTTAAGTGGATGGTTGCCATGCCTTGGCTGAAGAGTGAGGTCTTCATTGTATCCTCACCAGTGGCAGGAACTGACCCTGTGCTGTTGGGTATTCATCTACATTCCAAACTAACTGTCCTGCCAACTGAGCTAACCAAACCCACTAAACTGATTGCCCTTGTTTAAAATTCAATATACATTGGACTTAACACCTGCTTTTCTGCAATACTGATTTAGTTTTACTTGTTGAACAATAATTAGGCTTCTGTACAATGTTTGTGAACTGATATTAACCTATTTGTGTTTCTCATGTGTTTGAAGGAAACCTGTTTGCAGTTTATATCATCTGTCATCGCCAATGCAGTTTCTCAAAAACGACGACTATTTATTTGACTGCTCTGGCTGTTTCAGACACCATCTGCCTAATCTGGGCAGCTATCTTGAATCTAGCAAAGCTGTGGCTGGGCCCAAATGCCAGCTGGGTCTACACCCCTTGGTGGTGCATGTCCATCATTTTGGAATATGGCACCATTCTCTGCTCGGTCTGGATTATTATGGCCTTCACTATTGAAAGGTATATTGTTATATCCAACAAGGGGCTGAGGTACCACATAACTAAACCAAAGAATGCCATCTGGGCTGTTATTACAGTTGTGACCCTTTCTTACATATCAGCATTCCTTGCTTTTCTATTGAATAAATTTGCCAGAAGGCCAGCGATGGTAAACAGATCTGTTTTAATGAATTACACTGGAGAATGTGCCATGTTCAGTAACACATACTTTCCAACAGCGATTTGGCTGAACACAATTATATCGGGCGGTGTTCCTTATCTATTGATCCTTGTCTTCAGTGTGCTGATAGCCTACCGCTTACACACAAAAACCAGGATTCATCCAGAATTTGAGAACACAGCATTCAAAATCACCAGAATAAAAATCAAGAAGTCACTTCAGATCCTGCTTGTTGTCTCATTCACTGCTGTTGCTCTTGGTCTGCCCCGATTCATTTCAGAGTGTTTACCACGTTCCTTGGGTGGTGTGAATTACTTTGATTACAACACGATTGCAAACATGATACCAGATATCTTGTTTATGCTACAATGGTTTAATTCTGCTATAAACTTCTGGCTCTTTAGTTCTGCGTCGTCTGCCTTTCGACAGGAGTGTGTGGCTATTGTCACCAGGCAGATCTGTAGGAAACAGGCTTCAAGGACTGTAGCAGCAGTACCTGTCGACTCCTTAAAGACAGTGTTCAGAAGTAATTACTGCTGTGCAGAATGAACGTGTTACCAGGAGCTTAAACTTACCAACAGAGGAGCTCGAGACACAAGTTTTCTGAGTTGCAGTTAACAGTTGAAAGCCTTTTGTTTTGCAATGTGTGTGACTGGCATTTGATTTGAAGCAAGGTACAGTTTTTGAATTGTTGAATCTAATTTGTATATTTATATGAATTGCTCAATGTAAAAATTTGGAAATACGCTAATTTCAGTTGGAGGTTCCAGAGGATAACTCAAGGCTTTTCATTTCCAGGATCAAGACATAGAACCAGCCTTTGTTTTCTTTCTTGATTACCTGTGAGCCTGTTGACAGAAATATGATTTGTCAGTTAGAACCCAGTCCCTCTCAGTAAAAACTTTTAACATAAAAATAACTTCAATCTCACAGAATCCCAGAATAGTTCTGGTGCAGAAAGAGGCCATTCAATCCATTGTGTCTCTCCCAGATCATTAAGGGAGCCTCATTACCTTGTGCTAATCTCCTGTTTTCTCCTTATACTCTGGCGAATCACTTTTAGAACATAGAAAATTACAGAACAGTACAGGCCCTTCGGCCCTCAATGTTATGGTACCCTGAGAACCAATCTGAAACCCATCTAATCTACACTATTTCATTCTCATCCATGTGCCTATCCAATGACCATTTAAATGCAGTAAAGTTAGTGAGTCTACAACTGTTGCAGGCAGACCATTGCACACCCATACTATTCTGTGAGTAAAGAATCTACCTCTGACATCTGTCCTATATCTATCACGCCCCCAATTTGAAGTTATCCCCCTCGTGCTATCCATCACCATCCGAGGAAGAAGGCTCTCACTGTCCACCCTATCTAACCCTCTGATTATCTTATATGTCTCAATTAAGTCAACTCTCAACCTTATTCTCTCTAACTTTTATCCAAATAATCATCCAATGCCCCTCTTGAATGCCTCAGTTGAATCAGCCCCTATCACATTTCCAGGCAGTGTATCCCATCTGCTTGCTGTATGAAAAAGTCTTTCCACGTTTCACCCTGGCTTGTTATGCACATTACTTTAAATCTATATCCTCTTGTTACAAGTGGGAACAATTTCTCCCTATCTACTCTAGTCAGTCACACATGATTTTGAAAACAACTATCAAATCTCCTCTCAGCCTTCCTTGCTCCAGGGAGAACTGTCCCAGCATCTTCACTCTATCCTCATCGATGAAGATTCTTATTTCTGGAACCACCCTTGTAAATTGCTTCTGCACTCTCTCCAATGCATTTAGATCCTTCCTGTAATGTGATAACTAGTATTTTTACACATTACTTCAGCTAAGGTCCAAAAAGTGTCTGATACAATCTGGGGCTAAACAGACAACTTAATTTATATTGATATAGACAATGGTAAAATGCAACAACAACGATGATGGAGTGTAATTGAGAGTTGGATTGATGCAGATTATTTGGGAGTAGAGGAAGTTTGACTCTGTGCCTAACATGACCAGAGATGCCTGTAGTTGATATTAATACCTGCTGTACTCTTCAGCAACATCTACCCCCTGACTTTGAATTGTACAATCATCCAGTAAAACCTGCAGTTTAAGTTCTCTTCTGGCAGGCGAGTGGAATCAGGGGCACACATTTGGAAATGCCACAGTGCAAAGCCTGGTTCTGTTGAAGGCTTGCTCAATGGACCCGACTTCCAATGGGGGTGACAAACATTAAACCATCGAGCATCCAAGGAACAGGAGAATCGACGTTTCGGGCATAAGCCCTTCTTCAGGAATGAGGAAAGTGTGTCCAGCAGGTCTGCAGGACACACATTCCTCATTCCTGAAGAAGGGCTTATGCCCGAAACGTCGATTCTCCTGTTCCTTGGATGCTGCTTGACCTGCTGTGCTTTTCCAGCAACACATTTTCAGCTCTGATCTCCATCATCTGCAGACCTCACTTTCTCCATTAAACCATCGAGACCTTAGGTATCATGGAAACGTCAGAGAGCGATTAGCCATGAGGAAAATCCTGAACGCCTCTGAGCTGGTGACCAAAAATGAGACCGCACAAACTCAAAATCACTTTAAATTCAGCAGCTCCATTATTATCAATGACATTCTGAAATCTCCTGGCTCCCAGAATTCCATTTAGGAAAAGAAAATTAAGGAAAGGTATACTGGTATTGCAGGCTGTCCAGAGAAGGTTCACTTGCCCAATCCTGGATCTGGAGGGACCGTCTTATTTGGGAAGATTGAGTAGGTTGGGCCTGTATTCATTGCAGTTTAGAAAAGTGGAAGGTGACCTTGTTGAAACATACAGGGTTCTGAGGAAACTTGACCAGGTAGATGCAGAGAGATGGTTTCCCCTAACAGGAGAGGCTAGGACCAGAGGACATTATCTTAGAGTAAGAGGCCATTCATTAAGATAGAGATGAGGAGAGTTTTTTTTCTCTCTAAGCATAGTGAATTCTTTACAACAGAGGGCTGTTGGGGATGGGCCATTAAGTATATTCAAGGCTGAGAGAGAGACAGATGTTTAATCAGTAAGGGAATCAAGGGTTAGGGAAAAGGTTAGGGAAATTGGAGTTAGGGCTTGCCAGATCGGTCATGATCTGACGGAATGACAGAGCAGACTTGATGGGCTGAATGGTCTACTTCTGCTCCTGGACCTGAGGGTTTGATGGAGAATGTTTATTCTGAAGTACACATCTACTTCCAAAATTTTATACAAGAGTTGTATGTTCAGTTGAAAATCAACATAAAATATACATCGGCATCATTGAGGCAAAATGCCTGCCTGAAGGTGACCATTATCTTGATGTGATGGGAAGGTTTCTGTCTCCTTTGACCTTGAGAGCAATGCTAACGGCGGTATAACCTCTGACAAGGCCTGTCCAGGCCTGACAAGTTGAAAGTAACAGCCAGTTAAGCAGCCCACTCATATGGAAATAATCCAGAGACAAGATGTGTCTGTTACAGACTTATAAATATAAATTTCAACAAAGGCAAATCATGATCTGTTTAATGTAAAGACAGCAGCAAAAGTGTGGGTTAATTGCTTCATGCACCGTTGGACACAGGAGAATGGAATTGACAACTTGCATAATACAATCTGAGAGATGGCACTGATGGTGTGTAAGTTATGAAAACAATATATTTTATTTGTGGTATTGTTCTGTTATAGATATTAGGTAGTCTCTGACTCTAGTTGAATCTGCTCATCTGAATAAAACAGCATATTGTTTTAATTTTCAATCCTTGGCTCACTGTTAGATCATTGCCTGTAAGCTTATGCAATAATAAGTGGATTTATTTATGACTAAAAATGTGTTTCAATGCTGGTAAGACAAAATAAAGCTTAGCATTTATTTTAGTGGGTCCGTGTTCTCTCAATTAATTTCATAATTTTGGAGGAACGTGATATCATAAATGTAGAGATAAAGGTTACGTTACAATTAGTTTGCACATGGCGCAATTCCTCTCCACTTTGTTTGTTCGAGCAGTTTGATTGTGTGTAAAAAAGGGTCTTGATTTGGCTCACTATTAGTCACAGGAAGCAGTAGAGCCATAGTCTGCAGTAAAACTCACTGACATTATTAATGCTTGAAGGCTAAGTATAAATGAAGACAATATTTTGCATAAGCTAAAACTTGTTGTTTCATTTTTACATTCACCTTTTCCTGATGTGTTACAGCTCAGCCCCAGGCAAGTTCCCCAATTCATTACAATTACAAACATTTCAGCTCCTGTGTGAGTGACAGATGCACCCACACCTTGCTCGGTAGCAATAAGGTTCAATTAAAACAATCCCTTTCCTTGTGTCTACCTTTCTCTCAGACCCAAAGGTACTTTTGCTTTAAAAGGAGCCAATTTAATCAGGCTTCCTTCTGTTAATAAAGAGTGAGTTTATTGATTCCTAAACTTGAGGAGGAATAATAATGTAATACACAGATTAGAACTAAGAGCTGAGTCCAAAATGATAAAAGTTAAAAATAAAAGATATATGGATTATTCTCTGAACTATTCATAATAAGTAGATAGTTGAACATTGCTGTTTTTAGACTGATGGTTACTGCCACCATTTACATAGGCCAGCCAGCTTCATAATCCTTAACTTTGCCCATTTGACCATGAGTAAATTTCACCATTCAAAGTGGGTCCTTTTGCTGTGCTGCGTTGTTTTGTCTGGTCGTTTTCTCTGGTTTTCCTCAATGTGTTCCACTGAGGTAAATATTTATGTCCAAGCATTACAGAGAAATGTTTACTCCAGGGTCTTAGCAGTTAGTCAAACCTCCACCTGTGTAACTGTCAACCGTGTCTCAGTGGATCACCTCTCAGTCCTTCCAGGTTGTGGGTTCAAGTCTTATTCCAAGATGTCAAATTACAGCAGTCCAATGTTGCACTGAAGGAGGCCAGAACTATTGGAAAACATGGTGTTAGACCTGTCTGCTCTCTCAGCTGCATGTAACTTATCCCACCGCTCTATCTGAGGAAGTGCCAGGGAGTGGTGACACCTGATAAACTCAATAATATATATCCCACATGACTAGAAATGATTATCCAGTCATTATCATGTTGCAGTTTGTGGCAGCTTGCTGTGCAGAAGTCGTCTTCTACATTTTTACTACTTTAAAGGAACAAATCAAACAAAATGAAAGCAGAAGCCCCTGAGGTGCCCAGTAACAAAAATCAAATCATGATATTGTCACATCTATTGTTCAGACAGTGACTATGTTCAACATAAAAAGCTTTGGGATGCTGAGGTCATAGAAAGTGCTATAGAAATGCAAGCCTATCTTTGAAAACTCCTTTTCAAAATGTTGTGTCTTTTGTTGAATGGACGGTACACAAACTCAGTTCAGAATCCTTTCAATGGTATAATGGAACTGACACTGCCATCAATTCTCTGATAATATTAACAACTCAGCACAAAGGAAAGGAGTTCTGCACTTGGGTCTAAATCTGTAAGTGCAGAGGCCGTTTATTGCTGCCCATAACTGGCATTACAATTGTGTCAGCCACGTTTCCAATTAAGTTTACAGACACCACTTTTAGACCAGCATTATGGTACTGCAAAGCCAACTAATGCTAAAAGGAATGTTAAAATATTTACTTATTTTGGCAGGGTTTTAAAGATTCAGGGATGTTTTATTCTTGCTTTGTATTAGCTGTGTTCTGGTGATTCACTGATATTCCTTTCCCACTACCTTTTCCAGCAGAAATCACTGAGTGACATGTGATTTTCATAAGGTGAGTGGTCGAGACTGCAAGCTTCTCAATTACCACCACTGCGTCCTTTGCAGTCAAGGTGCAGGAGGTTTACATGTCACAGCACTGTTCATCTCCTTCATTTTAATGGAATTGGTGTTAGAAAGTTATCAGCAAGCAGCCCAGTGAAGAAATGATAAAACGCATCCCTGGCAGTTGGATTTATAATAACAGATAACCTTAGGTACCATCTGCTTGAGAAGCTATTGCTGGAAATGGTAATCTTCCCTCTGCCAGAATTTTTTTTAAACTCAATTCTGTGTGTGACAGAATTTATCATCTCCTGATATACAGCATGGAGCCATCTGGTGCGTGTGCAGGAGAGAAGGATTAGAGCTCAGAGGCAGTGCGCTTTTTGGGAGGATCTTTGGCTTCCAACTCGGAGCGGTTCTGCTGCGCCAACATTTCATGCTTCATTTGCTGTGTGCACAAACATCTCCACAAGTCAATTAAGGATGGCTTTTAAGATCTTGTGCCCACAGCACAAAGTTTGAAATGAAGAGAGGTCACACTATTATAGAATTATTTCTTTTATTCTTATTTTAAGAAGGTTTCCTGGAAATGCTGCCACTCTTGGTAATTACTTAATTGGACATCGTTTTGCTGAAACATGCATTTGGCAATGGTCCTCTTGATGCTGAGACTTGTCACTGTCTTTACAGCAACACTGTTTACAGGGTATATGTAAGGTAGGTAATCAGTTTCATGTCATGGTGACAAATCTTTGTGCACAATTGACAACTCTGCACTCAAAACTCGCTGTGAAGACAATCTTTATTATTTACATTGAAGATTAACTTCAAACAAAACGTGTGCACAAGGTTATACTCACTCTCTTAAACATGCTGATGTCCCTATTAATGCCAGGGATGGATTTTATTGAAGGATACTCCACTGCTGCACCTCAAATCAGCTTCAAAACTTTGTGTATTTTTTTAGATCAGCAAAGTGATAGGCCATACTGAAGAAGTTTTTAAAATTATAGAACATAGAGTAGTTACAGCACAGGAACAGGCCCTTCTACCTATAATGTTGTGCCGAATATGACGCAAAATTAAACTAATTCATTCTGCCTGCCCTTGGTCCATATCTTGCCATTCCTTGTATATCCATGTGTTTATCGAAAAAGTCCTTTAAATGCCCCTAACATATCTGCCTCCACCACTACCCCTGGAGTGTGTTCCAGACTCCTAGCCCTCACATCAATTGACATGTAATGTTCATGAACATAGTAACAGAAGAATGGGGAGCAGGTGTAGTCCAGCCGCTGAAGCTGCTCTGTCACTTTCCAAGCGGCTGAGTGAACCATCACATCCAATCTCCTTTCCCACTCCAACTCCAGAAAAAATATCAGAGGTAAGGCCATTCCTACTCTGGGGGCTTGCTCCATTGATATTCACTGTCCAGAGGTCTGTGATGCAAGGTATGTGATTTATATCTTAATTTCATTTATTTTACAGTTTGGACTTTGAACTAGAGGCATATGAGATTTCTCTATGTGGGAAGAGGATTTACACACACATATACACATATATATATAAAACATAGAACAGTACAGCACATTACAGGCCCTTTGGCCCATGATATTGTGCCAAGCATTTATCTTAATCTAAGACCAACCAAATCCACACACCCCTCAATTTACTGCCATCCATGTGCTTGTCCGGCAGTCACTTAAATGTCCCTCATGTTTCTGACTCTACTACCACGCACCCACCACTCTCTGTGTAAAGAACCTACCTCTGACATCTGCCCTACACGTTCCTCCAATCACCTTAAAATTATGACCCCTTGTGACAACCATTTCTGCTCTTGGGAAAAGTCTCTGGCTATCTACTCTATCTATGCCTCTCAATACCTTGGACACCTCTGTCAAGTCACCTCTCTTCCTTCTTCTCTCTAGCATGGAAATCCCAAGCTCACTCACTCTCTCTTCATCAGACAAGCCCTCCAATCCTGGCAGCATCCTGGCAAATCTCCTCTGAATCCTGTCTAAAGTATTTACATCCTTCCTATAATGAAGTGACCAGAACAGGACACAATATTACAAATGTCGCCTAACCAGGGTTTTATAGAGTTGCAGCAAAACCTCGTGGCTCTTAAACTCAATCCCCCAGTTAATGAAAGCTAAAACACCATATGCTTTCTTAACAACCCTATCAACTTGAATTCCATCTGCCACTTCTCAGTCCAGCTCTGCATCCTGTCAATGTCTTGTTGTAGCCTGCAATAGCCCTCAGCATTATCTACAACACCACCAACCTTTGTGTCATCGGCAAACTTACTAATACACCCTTCCACTTCTTCAGTTAAGTCATTTATAAAAACTACAAAGAGCAGAGGCCCAAGAATAGATTCCTGTGGAACACCACTGGTCACCGACCTCCCAGCAGAATACTTTCCATCCACTACCACTCGCTGTCTTCTTTGGGACTGCCAATTCTGTATCCAGACAGCCATTTTTCCCTGTATCCCATACCTCCTAACTTTCTGGATGATCCTACTGTGGGGAACTTATCAAATGCCTTACTGAAATCCATATACATCACATCAACTGCTCGACCTTGGTCAACTTGTCTCATCACATCCTCAAAGAACTCAATAAGGCTTGTGAGACATGACCTGCTCCTCTCAAAGCCATACTGACTGTCTTTAATCAAACTATGTTTTTCCAAATAGTCATAAATCCTATCTCTCAGAACCCTTTCCAGTACCTTGCTTACCACAGACATAAGACTGGCTGGTCTGCAATGCCCAGGGATTTCCCTATTCCCTTTCTTGAACAGAGGAACAACATTCATCCCCCCTCCTGCCATCCAGAACTACTCCAGTGGAGAGTGAAGATGCAAAGATCATCACCAGAGGTGCAGCAATCTTATTCCTCACTTTGCTAAGTACCCTTGGATATATCTGTTCTGGCCCTGGGGACTTATCTATCTTGATACTTTCCAGAATTTCCAGCACATCTACTTTCTTAAGATCAATTTGCTCAAGCCTATTAACCTGGTTCACGGTATTCATATTATCAACAAGGTCACTCTCCCTAGTGAATACTCAAGCAAAAAAGCTAATTTAGGGCCTCCACTACCCCTTCAGATTCCAGACACAAGTTCTCTCCACTATATCTGATCAGTCTGACCTTCTCTCTGATCATTCCCTTATTCCTGACAGGTGTAGAACGCCTTTGGGTTTTCCCTAATCCTTCCTGCCAAGGCTTTATCGTGCCCCCTCCTAGCTCTCCCCAGTCCATTTTTGAGTTCTTTCCGAGCTACCCCGTAATCCTCTAAAACTGCGCCAGATCCTTGCTTCCTCAACCTTAAGTAAGCTTCCTTCTTCCTCTTGACAAGAAGCTCCTTTTCTCATGTCATCCAAGGCTCCTTCACCTTACCATTCTTTGCCTGTCTCAGTTAGACAAAGTTATCCAACACCTGCAAAAAATGCTCCTTAAACAGCCTCCACATTTCTGTCATGCATTTCCCATCAAACGATTGTTCCCAATTTATAATCCATAGCTCCTGTCTAATAGCAGTAGAATTTCCTCTTCCCCCGATTAAGTACCTCCCCATACTGTCTGTTCCTATCCCTCTCCATGGCTATGGTAAAGGTAAGGCAGCTGTGGTCACTGTCACCGAAATGCACTCCCACCGAGAGATCTGACACCTGGCCTGGCTTGCTGCCTAGCACCAAATCCAATATGGCCTCCCCTCTAGTCAGCCTATCTACATATTGAGTCAGGAATCCTTCCTGGACTACACACCTGACAAAATCAGCTCCATCCTGACCATCTGCACAAAGGAGATTCCAATCAATATGGGAGAAGTTGAAGTTACCCTTAACAACAACTCTGTTACATCTGCCCCTTTCCAAGATCTGCTGTCCAATCTATTCTTCCATCTCTCTGCTGCTATTGGGGAGTCTATAGAAAACACCCAATAAAATGACTGCTCCTTTCCTGTTCCTGACTTCCACCCATACTGACTCAGTAAACAAACCCTCCACAACCTCCTTTTCTGCAGCTGTGATGCACTCTCTAATTAACAATGCTACTCCTCCTCCTTTTTACCCCCCTCCCTGTTCTTTTCAAAAGATGTAAACCCTGGAACATGCAGTAGCCATTCTTGCCCCTGTGAATTCCATTTCTCCGTTATGGCCACAACATCATAGTTCCAAGTACTGATCCATACTCTTAAGTTCATCACTCATTCCTGTCACTCCTTGCATTGAATGAGGCACACTTTCCCTTTGCTCTAGCACCTGACAGACGCTCTACATTCTAATTTCTGCCCATTCAACAACTACCCTCTCCTCTGATCTGTAGCTCTGATTCCCATCCCCCCAACAAACTAGTTTAAACCCTCCCAAAGTGCTCAAGCAAAACTCCCGCCCAGGACATTGGTGCTCCTCCAGTTTAAGTGCAATCTTTCCTTCATGTACAGTCCCATCTTCCCCAAAAGGTACCCCAATGATCTACGTATCTGAAGCCCTCCTTCTTGTACCAGCCCTGTAGCCACGTGTTTAGCTGCACTCGCTCCCTGTTCCTCACCTCATTAGCACGTGGCACTGGTAGTAATCCTGAGATTACTACTCTGCTCATCCTGCTTTTTAGCTTCCAACCGAACTCCCTGAAATCACTTTTTAGATCTTTATCCCTTTTCCTAGCTATGTCATTGTTGCCAATGTGCACCATGACTTCTTAGTGATCTTTTTAAAATGTAGCCATGGTGATTTCTTTAAAAACAGATTATGAAAGATTTACTGATGAGTAATATGGTTTCGCTTTCCTTGGGTGAATTTTACAACAATCAGTTTTGTATTAGATTTCACATAAAAGGATCCAGAACGTTTTTTTGCTTTAGGAGAAACATCTATAACTTGACGAAAGCCTTTCTGGTTTCAGCTTGGCAGGTTTTCTATAAGTCTTGGCTAAACTTGGATATATAAGATATCTGGTGTTGGAGAAGGGACAAAGTTTAGAACTGTTAAGAAATAGGCTACCTCAGTGTAAGGAGTTTTACTTGAAAGTTCCAGACCAGAAGAATTTGGTCAAAATCTTGACAGGGTTATTTGAAGCTGAGAAAATCTAAGCTCATTTGTACGAAGACTCCAAGATTAGGCTGTTGGGTTCTCAAGATGGGGAGTTGAAACCACAATTAAGTTAAGTCCTATGTAAGAGCTAGAGAAGGCAACTCCTTCAGGTGTATTATGAAGGAGTGCCATTGGGATGAATGGAATTATGTTTTACCATGTTCTTTAAACTTTTGTTATAATAAATAGTTGAGTTTATTATATCTTGGTTTTTTGCATAATAAGTATCTGTTTTATTGTTAAGGCTATCATCTGTGCTTGTGTCTCAGTGAAATAAATTCCTGTTTGTATCAAAAATTAAAATATGATCAGTTGGGATCACAGAGGTGCAGTAATTGCTTTAAGGTGAGAATTCCACTTCAATCTGCCATCCTTGTCTGGTCTGGCCGACATGTGACTAAACTCCCTCAGCAATATGGTGCCCTCTCAACTGCCCTCTTAAATGGCTCAGCAAGCAATTAGTTATCATGAAACCTTAAAGAAATGAGACCAGGCAGATCATTTGGCATTGACTTAGACAACAGAAACAACAACATCAAAATAAGTTGATACTGCTACATCCTCCTTGGTACTATCTGGGGCAGGTGCCTACAGGATGCATTGCAAAATACACCAAAGATCCTTAGACAGCACCTTCCAAACCCAACACCACTTCCATCTAGGCAGCAGATACATAGGAACACCACTCCCTGCAAGTTCCCCTCTCAGTCACTCATCATCCCAACTTGGAAATATATCGCCGTTCCTTCACTGTTGCTGAGTCAAAATCCTGAAATTCCCTCCCTTAGGGTATCATGGGTCAACCCACAGTACACAGACTGTAGCTCACCACCACCTTCTCAAAGGCAACTAAGGACAGGCAATAAATGCTGGCCAGCCAGTGATGCCCATGTCCCCTGAATGAATAAAAAATAACAACCTGGCAAGGAGGTCTCACCTCAGAGTACTAAAATGTTGTGCTGGAAAAACACAGCAGGCCAGACAGCAACCGAAGAGCAGGAGAATCGATGTTTCGGGCATAAGCCCTTCTTCAGGAATGAGGCTGGTATGCCAAGTGGGCTGAGATAAAAGGTAGGGGGGAGGGAATTTGGGGAGGGGCGCTGGGAATACGATAGGTGGAAGGAGATGAGGGTGATAGGCCAGAGAGGGGGTGGGGGCGGAGAGGTCGGGAAGGAGA
>NC_057736.1:2274412-2281684 GCF_004010195.1 Chiloscyllium plagiosum | reverse complement strand
TCCGGCCTATCACCCTCACCCTCACCTCCTTCCACCTATCGTATTCACAGCGCCCCTCCCCCAAATTCCCTCCTCCCTACCTTTTATCTCAGCCTGCTTGGCACAGCAGCCTCATTCCTGACGAAGGGCTTATGCCTGAAACGTTGATTCTCCTGCTCCTCGGATGCTGCCTGACCTGCTGCGCTTTTCCAGCACGACATTTTTCAACTCTGGTACTTCAGCATCTGCAGTCCTCACTTTCTCCTAGCTCACCTCAGAGTACTGCCAGCTAATCAAACTGAACTGGACCAGCCACATATAAATGGCAACAAGACTAGGTCAGTGGCTAGGAATCCCGCAGTAACTCACCTCCTGATGCCCAAAGCCTGTCTTCTGCATGCAAAGGACATGAGGACTGTGATGGAGTACTCTTCATTTGTCTAAATGAGTGAAGTTCCCATTGCACTCACAAAGCTCAACACTGGTCCCCCCTATCCTGATCTCCTTCAAGCTGTTTAAAAACATCTGCATAAATGAACAATCACATTCCTCTCCATGCCAGCCACGTTTTAATTTGGGCATGGGAGTATTGGCATCAATTAAAATTTCAACACTCTGCTTATATAATGGGCAGGCTGCTGACATTAGCACCCACCCACATCCATATAATGGGGGTAAGGTCAGGGACGGGTGGGATGCTGGTGAGTTAAGCACCGTCTGAATGTGATATGCCTCTCCAGACAAACATACCAAAGTAACACATAATAACCAACTCCTGCAGCCTGTCTTGAGAATATCACAGATGAAGAGCATCACAGCAGTTACAATGAACAATTCTAGGCCGGTCACATCTTGTGACAGAAAAAGCTTATCGGTCACAAAATATTTCACCTCTAATAATAAAAGGTTAGGTCCAGTCTCCTCAAAATAAACTGAATAAAGAGTCAAAGTAGAGGAGAATATCCCTAAGATAGATTGGGGTATCCAGCAGTAATTTAGTATGTGGCGTTTAATTGTGGCTTTCAAAGAGAGATGAGGGAAGGACTTCGCTCTGGTGTTATATGTGGCTTTAGAAATAAACCACCATCATGTTAACAAGTTTACTCAGTTTAAAAATCAAGTTGCTGCTTCTAATCTTCTGCAGTGTCGTCATGTTTTGCAATTGGGACACGAAAATGAACAGCGATTAGGTCCACGATAAAAACATATCTCAATGAAATGCGAACCTTTAGTGATGGAACAAATCACTGAATCAAACACCTTAGAACTGCTTTTAAAAGGCTGCATCAAGCTAGTCACTCCTCTCATCACCAGTGTGTGGTAGTCATCATCACATTGATAACCTTTCATTTAGAACGCCATTCACATCATCACACTGGATAAGAAAAGGACCACATTTCAAAAAATTATGTGACAGTTAAAGTGGTATGGGAACTCTTTATAGAGGATGGAAAAAAATTACTAAAAATTGTAACATTATTTATTTATGATTCAATATGAAAATTGTATGATAGCATCACTTTGCATCATAAATATTTACACTGCAAATTTACATCTGTTTTCTGGTTTACAGAAATGGGTGATTAAAATCACACAAGGATTGACTGACAGTATCATTTTTTTTAACGTTTCCTTGCTTTAATGACTTGCCTCTGACTGTTAATTGCCAGTTACCCAGGAGAAGAAATCCAGTCTTCAGAAACATGGTCAAAATTACATGGAATACACATTACGGCAGAACGTTTTGCCAGAGCGTGTAGATTGAAATTGAGCTTAAGTCAAAAAATGGATTTGTACCTGTAAATTTCTGGCTTAAACAGAAGTCTGAACCAACACCAACAATAAAAGTTTGCCTTTATATAGTGCCTTTAATGTAGTAAAACATGACAAAGCACTTCGTAGCAGCAGTGACTAAACAAAATTTGACAATGTGTTACTGAGGGAGGCTGCCAAAAAACTTAGTCAAAGTGTCAGATTTGAATAACATCTCAGACACCTGGAGTTATTGGGATCAACTAAAAACAGAGATTCTCATGGAGTCATAAATAAAAGGGCATCAATAGCATGAGGACTGTAGGGCTGGACGAGGTTACAGAAATGGTATGGAGTGAGAATTTGGAGGAATTAAAAACAAGAAGACGACATTTTCTAAGGATAGGCTCTGTTTAAGCAGGATCCACCATGAGTCAGTCCAACTGTCACTTACGGATAAACCTCCTGAAAGTAAGTATATTTACTCACAGTCCTAACATGTTCATTCTAGGTACAGATGGCCTTTTAAAAGACTCCAAAGTTAATTAATGAATTAGTAAAATGCAGATGTCAAGTTAATAATGACAGAAAATTCAGAAGTGAGAAGGTTGATAGTGTCTGGTCCTATTATTATAACTTTCAGTTACTTTTCAAATTTGTTACCTGCATTCGATCATGTGGAACAGTCCATCTTCCACAGCTACACTGGCACCACCCCCCACCTTTTCCTCCGCTACATCGATGATTGTATTGGCATTATCTCGTGCTCCCACGGGAGGTTGAACAGTTCATCCACTTTACTAACACCTCAAATTTACCTGGACTGTCTCAGACTCCTCCCTCCCCTTCCTAGACCTCTCCACTCCTCTTTCGATCATTTTATACAAGTTTGAAGAAAATAATTTAAGCGTTTAATGATGTTAAGCAATGCTTTTAAGTGGATACCCATTAGAGTTAGAATTACATTTTATTGTCCTGTGTACTCAAGTATAGGGATACAGGAGGATGGTGAAAAGTTTACAAAGTCACCATTCCTAGTGTCATGATAGGCCCAGACATATCCAGATACAAAGTAGAAAAATAAAGAAGTAAATTAAAAGTTTGACATGACAGTTCTTCTCGGTATAAAGTAAAACAAAGACAGGTTAGGCATTACAGTCCTTTAGCCATAGGTCTGCAGATGCTCCACGCTGGGTTTTCCCCTCGAGGGCCTGATCTCCTCCGTGCTGCTTCCTCGCTGAGGTCACAATGACACTGATTGCTCAATTCCGCCTGGCTCACCAGCATCCTCATCACCGAGCACCCAAGTCCTGCTCAGGGCTAACCCAGCTGCTGCCACATCCTGACACCATCGCTTCCACAACTGAACTCTCTCCAGAAAGCAAGTGAAAAAAGAAACAAACTGAAAAACTAAAATGAGGGGGAAAAAAACACAACAGAAGGAGAAACTATGCTACACAGCAGCCACAAAATCATCTGGAAAAAGCCAGGGAAAGGAAGTCTGGGTTCATATTGATATATTAATCAGCAATTGCATTGTCAGTATCAATAGCAAGATTCTGACTCCACAGAAATTGTCTACCATCTACAAGGCACAAGTCAGGAGTGTGATTGAATACTCCCCCCACTTGCCTGGATGGGTGCAGCTCAAACAACACTCCGAAACCTCGACACAATCCAGGATAAAGCAGCCTGTTTGATTGGCTCCTATCCACCACCTTCACCATTCAACTCCCTCTATAACTGACACATGATAATAACAGTGTGGAAGATCTACACCGAGTGCTGTAATAACTCAGCAAGGCGCCGTAGACAGAACTTTCCAAAACCCATGACCACGTACATCTAGAAGGACAAGATGCGTGGGAACACCACCCCCTGCAAGTTCCCCTCCAAGCCACTCACCATCCTGACTTGGAAATATATCACCAATCTTTCACTGTTGTGGGGTCAAATTGCTGGAAATCACTTCCTCTCAGCACTGTCAGGTATACCTACACACCAAAGACTACAGAGATTCTCAAAGACAGCTCACCATCACCTTCCACAAGATTATTAGGGATGGCAATAGACGTTGGCCCAACCAGAGATAACTGCATCCTGGGAAAGAATAATCAGAGAAATCCTGAGGAATAAAACTGAAAATTGAAAATCTCCCAAAGTACATATTTTTAAAATAAAAGCAAAGTACTACAGATTTAGAGTAAAAACATGTGTTGAGAGAAAAACAGAGCTAACATTTTAGGTCTAAAGGAGTGTCATAGTGGACTTAAAACATTAACTCTGTTTCTCCCTCCATAGATGCTGCCAGACCTGCTGAGTTTCTCCAGCACTTTCTGTTTTTACTCTTTATTAGCCACTGATAATCCATCAATTTAGTTAATTATGTCTTCCTAACAATGCTTAGTCCATCTGAGATACTTAATGAGAGTAAGGAAATGCAAGGTTTCACTTCTCAGTTAATTATCTTTCCATCTATTGATAATTGCTTTATTTGATTCAGCTTAATTAAATATGTAAGCAATATTTTAATCACAGAATTGACTTAATCATATTGACTGTGGTGAAAAATGCTTCAGGTGCAGTGATGTTAGTAAGTGAATGGGCCACAGAATAAGCAGGTTTCTGTCTGTAAAAGAAAGACCCTGAGCTTCCAATTGCCTGCCCCTTTAACACACTGCTGTGTTCCCTGGCCAACATCTCTGCCTCAGGCTTGCTGCAGTGCTCCAGCAAAGCCTCAATACAGGCTGAAACAGCAGCACCTCATTCTCCACTTGTAAACTCTGCAGCCTTCTGGAATCAATTTTGAGTGTAACAATTTCAGATCATGGACCTCTCCTTCCATGTCTTTTACCCACATTCCAAATCCTGTCATGACATCAACACAGCCAATCTATTCACCCACTCACGCTCCCATTATCACCTAATGAGCTTCTCTTCTTCCCTGGCTTACTATCAACAATCCCTTTGTTTATCTACCCTTTTTTTCCTCTTTATCTGAGCTCCCTGCATGCCTATCCAGTCACTCCTTCCCCTTACCAAAAGAGAAAATGCTGGAAAATCTCAGCAGGTCTGGCAGCATCTGTAAGGAAAGAAAAGAGCTGATGTTTCGAGTCTAACTGACCCTTTGTCAAAGCTGTGACAAAGGGTCAGTTAGACTCGAAACGTCAGCTCTTTGCTCTCCTTACAGATGCTGCCAGACCTGTTGAGATTTTCCAGCATTTTCTCTTTTGTTTTCAGATTCCAGCAGCCGCAGTAATTTGCTTGTTTTTCACTCCGTCCCTTTCTCTGGCTTCCTTTTCCCCACTCCATCATCAGCATAAATAAAGCCTTTTTCCTAGCTATCATCAATTCGGAGGAAGAATGACTGGACGTGAAACATTAATGGTGTTTTCTCTTCACAGATGCTGCCACTTCTTGCTGAGTTTCTCCAGCAATTCCTGTTTTTTCTTGCTTAAGCAAGTTCTTTTAATCACATACATTCAAACAGTGATTTCATGACAAACGTTAGAGTGGTACCAAAGTGCCGAGAACATGGAAGCCTGCACTGTTGCAAATAAATGGACTAATTATCTCCCTTTCTCTTTGTCAGAAGATGGACATTATGTAGATTTTGCAGAACACTTACCCGTGTTGGTCTTTATTCTCCTCACACTCAACTTCATTCCACCCAATCAACATATTCTGCTATTGCTTTCTTCTTCACGTCTTTATCTAGTTTCTCCTTACAATAAGAACATAAGAACGAGGAGCAGGGGTAGCCATCTGGCCCCTCAAGCCTGCCCTGCCATTCAATAAGATCAGGGCTGATCACTTCATGGCCTCAGCTCCACTTACCCATCCGCTCACCGTAATCCTTAATTCCTTTCTTGTTCAAAAATAAATCTATCTTAGCTTTAAAAACATTTACTGAAGTAGCATCAACTACTTCCCTGGGCAGGGAATTCCAATCCTCTGGGTGAAGAAGTTCCTTCTCAGTTTAGTCCTAAATCTGCTCCCCCTAATTTTGAGGCTATACCCTCTTGTCCTAGTTTCACCAGCCAGTGGAAACATCCTCTCTACTTCTACCTTATCTATTCCCTTCATAATTGTCTATGTTTCTTTAAGATACCCCTCATTCTTCTGAATTCCAATGAATATAATCCCAGTTGACCCAGTCTCTCCTCATATGCCAGGCCCCTCAACTCCAGTGAACCTCCGCTGCACCCCCACCAGTGCCAGTACATCCTTTCTCAAGTAAGGAGACCCAAACTGCACACAGTACTCCAGGTGTGGCCTCACCAGCACCTTTACAGCTGTAACATAACCTCCCTGCTTTTAAATTCCATCCCTCTGGCAATGAAGAACAAAATTCCATTTGCCTTCCTAATTACCTGCTGCACCTGCAGACCAACCTACATTCATCAATCAATTTGTCTCAATTACTCTCTGAGGTAACATGCTTGACATTAAATTCCTTGGTGGAGATGTTAGGATGATCTTATATTTATGACCCCCTAACTGTAATTGCTTTGGTTTGTCAATCTGAGTGGGGTAAATGCTATCGTGTGATTTTTATGAATAGATCAAGAGCCTGAATCCACACAATCGGTTTATGGAAAGGGAGACCAGAGAGACTGTAAAATGCATGGGCAGTTTCTCACTGTTTCCAAATAGAGAGAGAAACAATAACCTGGAAAGGATTGCAGGGGCAGTAGGCAGTGAGGAAGGCAATAGGGATGTTGGCCTTCACAACAAGAGGATTTGAGTTCAGGAGCAGGGATGTCTTGCTGCAATTATACAGGGCCGTGGTGAGACTGTACCTGGAGTATTATGCACAGTTTTGGTCTCCTTATCTGGGGAAGCACACTCCAGCTATGGAAGAAGCCCAGCGAAGGTTTTCTAAACTGATTCCTGGGATGATGGGACTGACATATGAAAAGACACTGGATCAGGTAGGAGAATAGATATCACTGAGGACTGCATATGCTGGAAAAGCACAGCAGGTCAGGCAACATCCGAGGAGCAGGAAAATCGACGATTCGGGCAAAAGCCCTTCATCAGGAATAGAGGCAGGGAACCTTCAGGGTTGAGAGATATTTTCTAAGAAGAATTCCTACTCTCAACAAACAGTATTTCAACACCATCTCAAACATCAAAAACTGTAAGTACAACAAACTTTTATACACCCACCTCCATAACCAGCACTCCTCAAATATTCCAGAAGATTCCCCCGGCCTCTGGAACTGCTCGGATGCCATTAGCCATGTGGCTGGTACAGCTACCATGCCCATGGTGATCGATGACATCACTTCCACATCATGGCCGCTTCCACAGCCACTTCTGCCCCTCACGATTCCTCATGCACCACACGTGACATCACTTCCGCCCCCCACGTCATCGCTGACATCATACATTCAGTGACTTCCACCCCCCTCTACTGCCGTGTTCACCGCCACTTCCGTCCCCACCACCACTCACCTGCATTCTGCCAACACGCCCCCCACAGATCCCACTGTTACCATCCCCACCCCCCAGAACCCTGAGGGGAACACCACCCCT
>NC_057736.1:2250350-2274077 GCF_004010195.1 Chiloscyllium plagiosum | reverse complement strand
ACACATCCTCCTACCGCACCCTCGACCAACCATGACCCCCCCCCCCCCATCACCAAACCATCATCTCCCAGACCATACAGAACCTCATTACCTCAGGAGATTTCATACCCACAGCTTCCAACCTTGTAGTCCGGGAACTCCCCACTGCCCGGTTCTACCTCCTTCCCAAGATCCACAAGCCTGACCACCCCGGCCAACCCATTGTCTCAGCCTGCTCCTGCCCCACTGAACTCATCTCCACCTATCTCGATACTGTCCTCTCCCCCCTAGTCCAGGAACTCCCCCACATACATTCGAGACACCACCCACGCCCTCCATCTCCTCCAAGACTTCTGTTTCCCTGGCCGCCAACACCACATCTTCACCATGGATATCCAATCCCTCTACACCTCCATCCGCCATGACCAGGGCCTCCAAGCCCTCCGTTTCTTCCTCTCCCAACGTCCCCAACAGTACCCTTCCACCGACACTCTCATTCGTTTGGCTGAACTGGTCCTCATCCTTAACAATTTCTCCTTTGAATCCTCCCACTTCCTCCAGACCAAAGGGGTAGCCATGGGCACCCATATGGGCCCCAATTATGCCTGTCTCTTTGTCGGCTACGTAGAACAGTCCATTTTCTGTAGTTGCACCAGCACCACTCCCCACCTCTTCCTCCGCTACATTGATGACTGCATCGGTGCCATGTCATGCTCCCACAAGGAGGTTGAGCAGTTCATCAACTTCACCAACACATTCCACCCCAACCTTAAATTCACCTGGACCATCTCTGACACCTCCCTCCCCTTCCTGGACCTATCTCCATTAATGATGACGGACTTAACACTGACATTTTTTACAAGCCCACCGACTCCCACAGCTACCTGGATTACACCTCTTCCCACCCTACATCCTGCAAAATTTCCATCCCGTATTCCCAATTCCTCCGCCTCCGCTGTATTCTGCTCCCACAAGGACCAGTGCCACCACAGAACACACCAGATGGCCTCCTTCTTTAGACACCACAATTTCCTTTCCCACATGGTTAAAGATGCCCTTTCCACATCCATCAAAGTTTTACCTGCACATCCGCCAATATCATTTATTGTATCTGTTGCTCCCGATGCGGTCTCCTCTACATTGGGGGACTGGACGCCTCCTTGCAGAGCGCTTCAGGAAACATCTCTGGGACACCTGCATCAATCAACCACTCCGCCCCGTGGCCCAACATTTCAACTCCCCCTCCCACTCTGCCGAGGGCATGCAGGTCCTGGGCCTCCTCCACCGTCGCTCCCTCACCACCAGACGCCTGGAGGAAGAATGCCTCATCATCCGCCTCGGAACACTTCAACCCCAGGGCATCAATGTGGACTTCACCAGTTTCCTCATTTCCCCTCCCCCACCTTACCCCAGTTCCAACCATGGGGTGTACAAAACTAGGGGTCACAGTCTAAGGATACAAGGTGGGCCATTTAGGACTGAGATAAGGAGAAATGTCTTCACCCAGAGGGTGGGGACCCTGTAGAAATCTCTGCCACAGAAAGTGGATGAGGTCTAAACATTGAATGCTTTCAAGAAGGAATTAGATATAGTTTTTAGGGCTAAAGGGATCAAAGGATGTGGGGCAGGAAGCAGGAGCAGGGGATTGAGTTGAATGATTTGCCATGATCACGCTGAATGGCAGAGCAGACACTAAAGGCTGGATGCCCTACACTTACTCAAATTGTCTATATTTCTATCAATAATGATCGTTATGACACAATAACTACCCATGTTCAATAATTATTTCTAAACTTAAAGTTATTTGTTCAGAGGATTGTTAACAATATTTCAAGCTATGTACTTTTGTTGAGGATATGTTATTGAATCAGTATATTCTCTTGAAACACTCCTCACAAACTCCAAAACATTTTTATACAAGAAAATAGGTAGAGTGAGCCTATCAAGCATAAAATGACGATAAAATGGGATCTCTGCAGTTGACATGAAAAGTCTGTTCATCATAAGCAGAAACTTCTAATTAGTCAGCAGTTAATTGAACAGAAGCATGAATGTGGGATACAAGTGACCAGTCACAGAAGGATAACATTTCCAGAAACCTTGACATTGACATGTGCCTAATCAATGTGAAGTTTCAACAGCCTTTCCTGGGGTTTAGGTATTGACCTCTTCAGTGAGCATTCCACTGTCACTCACGTCCCACCCTTCAGCTTTGCCATCTTATGGACACAGGGTCGTCAATTCTATCAACATTCAGGATTCTGCATTTTCATAGCACCGGCTGAAAGCAATCAGCTGCCTCATCGTTCCATGTAAATTAGTCTCCTATAGAATCAATGTTCCCGCTCGAATGCACAAAGCATTTGCTGTACACACTTTGTGCATTGTCACCTTCACTGGCTAGCCTGGCCTTTAGAGGCTGCTCAGAGGCTAAGCTAAACATTTTGAAATGATTTCTTGTGAAGTCATAAAGATAACATTATTGCTTTCTGGGCTGTCTAATGCAGACCTGTCACTGAATTACCTCCCACTTCCCTTAACATATAATTATCTTCCCACTTTGCCAAGGATATGTAAGACCTGGGCCTCCTCCACTGCCAAATCTTCCAACACCTGGAGGAAGAATGTCTCATCTTCCGCCTTGGGACCCTCCAACCACACGGCATCAATGTCAATTTCACCAGTTTCCTCATCTCCCCTCCCCCCACCTCATCCCAGGTCCAACCCCCTAACTCAGCACCACCCTCTTAAACTGTCCTATCTGTCCGTCTTCCTTCCCACCTAACGACACCACCCTCCATTCCGACCTATTCACCATTACCCCCACCTGCATTCACCTATCACCTTCCCAGCTACCTCTCTCCAGCCCCATCCCCTCTTATTTATCTCTCAGCCCCTTTCCCTATCCCCACCCAACCCCCACATTCCTGATGAAGGGGCTTATGCCTGAAACGTCGACTCTCCTGCTCCTCGGATGCTACCTGATCTACTGTGCTTTTCCAGTGCTACACTTTTCAACACTTAACATACAATTGGGAGGGATAGAGCTCCTAGAGTGTTGGGCTTCTCTGATCAGCAGCTTTCTTCTTAAACAGACTCAGCAAGTCACGGACAGAATGATAATGAGATCCAAAACTGAAAATTGGATAGGCCATTTACTAATGGCTATAGACTGGCTGTGGAGACAGTCTGACAGTTACTCCCCTCCTGCACAAAGACCTGGACAAGGACAGGAAAAATGCTACAAGAGGAGTGGAGGGGCTTTTATGAGTGTATTCTATCAAGAGTCAAAACTGTCAGGACAGGAAAAGGAAGATTTTAAAAAGTCCACATTTTATCAGAGTCTGGATACTGAGATTGACTGTAAAAGTAATTTTAATTCAATTGTATTTTGTTGCAATTGAGTCACTTGTGAACACGCCAAAGTAACAAATTTACATGATGCGCAACAAAAGCTGTACAAAGCTTTTTTTTGGAAAGAAAGTCCACTAAAAGTGTCTCTATTCTATGACACGTTAAGAAATAATGCAGAGTTTAGAGCAAGCGAAAACGTAACCTGATGTAATTTGCGCCAGAAACAATGAGAAAATAACAATCAGATAGCCGATCCAGATCATGTTAGGAAGGTGAAAAAACATTTAAATAAAGCACAGTCGAACTTTAAAAAAAAAATTAAATCCAGTTCCTTTTCGCTCCAAACACTTGCTGAAATTTGATTGGATTAGATTTTGAACCTGAAGCTTCTTGGTTATTCCAAACAAGCTGATTTTCATCGCTGAAGAAATCGGGAAACACGTTTCAATCCTCTGGACAGTCACAGTTCTGTCATCGCAGGGTAGATTGAAAATGGCCAGCACTGCTGATGGTTTGACCTTATATTTTCTTACAATGCAAGCCTTTCTCTGAAGGCAATGGGTGTCGCAGAGTACCAGTGTTGTCTCGATGTGTTTGAAGATTTTGTTCAGGTGCTAATTGACAGCGTCCACCTAACCAGAAACTGCAAGCACAGGGGCAGCAGAAACCCTCAAGCAGCATCTTTCAGTCAGGATGCTCGATGGCTGAGGTCACCAATACGGACAGACCACTATCATCCTTGGGATTGATGTGACGCAGCTTCCCACCTGGGAGCAATTCCTCTAAATGACAATATTTCAGGCAGCCAGTACATCATTATCTTTTCAGATATTCATCCTATAAAACTGTTGCCCTGTTCACAAATACCCAGAGACTTAAACTTCATAGCGTCACACTCTCCTATACCATGTCATGTACATTGGGCTCCTTCTTGGTAATCCTTACTTTAACACTGGTACTAAACAGACTGTATTTACAGTATAAGTACATGCTATTCAGTGACTAAACTAGGCCATCTTTGCTGGCCTTACACCAGTGTATAAAACTTATCTTTTCAAAAAGCATTTCCTCAGGTGTTGGGCCTACAAAATTGTACAAATCTCAGAGTAAAATATTTCTGGAAATATGGTAAATCAAATATAATTGCACAGTGAAATATTAATTAAGAAGGAAAAGAATTAGCATGGTCCAATGCAACATTGTTAAATAAGCATAGCAGATCAGTCGTCTTCCTACACAGTGTGTTTGACAGCAACACACCAAATCACTGGCTGGAAACCACAGGCAATGGCTGTGCTCTGGATTCTGCTGACAGACCCTGTCAAGTCCATGGAATACCCAGTCTCTGGAGCCCAACACTGCTGAACAACATCAGTACATCTCTGCCATAACTCACTGAACACACCCACCCCCACCCTGGAACCGTTTTGCTGAGTTCTGCCTTTAACAATGAAAGAAAAATTAATTGCGGCAAAGAAAGCGGAGGCCGTTAACCCCAAAACTATTTGGGTGTTCTGTTAATTGGACATGTGTGATGGTAGCTCTCATATTTGATGTGTTCCTCCAGTGTTTAGGCTGCGATTACATTACAGCACAGTCTCCAGGCTCAGCAGCCTTGGAACACAGTTGATCAGAAAAATGGTTTGTCATTGGCTAAGGAGTGTTCCAGTTGCCAGAGAGTTTCTACAGGTTTTCCCCAGGCTGGTACTGGGGTTCTGTTGCTGTGAAGTAATCCTCAAGGAAGGACTGTAAGTATTCAAAGGTCGGCCTTTCTTCTGGGTCTTTCTTCCAACATTGGATCATCAGGTCATGAAGAGAACCCGGACAGGCGTTCGGACATGGCATTCGATATCCTCGCTCCACCTGCTCCAAAACTTCGCGATTGTTCATTCCTAACAGACACAAGGAGATGATAAGGTTACATCTGCTCTCTGGTGGCTCACTCACAAAGAAATCTGATGGAATTCTGGCTTTTATATCCAGAGGACGAGAGTACATAGATACAGACGTTATGCTCAAGTTATCCAATACCCTGAACTGTGAGCAGATCCTGGCACCACACCTTGGGAAGGATAGATTGGCCTTGGATGGAGTACAATGTTGGCTTGCATGAATGATACCTGGGCTTCAGGATTTAAATTATGGGGACAGAGGATACAATTGGCCTCCTTCCTCTGGAATTTCGAAGGTTAAAGCATGATCTGATCGAAATCTTCAAGATGTTAACAGAAAAGACAGAGTGGATAAAGATAAACTGTTTCCACTGGTTGGTCTTTCTAGAACCAGGGTCTGAGAATTAAGGCCAGACCATTCATGAGACATGCCAGGAAGCACTTCTACACACAAAGGGTGGGAAATGTTTGGGACTCTCTTCCACAAATAGCAAATTTTAAATCTGAGGTTGATAATTTTTTTGTTAAATAAACATATTATGGGAGATGGGTCACAGATAAGAGTTAAGCCATAGATCATGATGAATAGTGGAACAGGTCTGAGGGGCTGAATGGCCTACTCCTGTTCCTGTGTTCTTATGTTCCTCTCTATCGGTGGGTAACATTTTTGCTTTGCTCAGAAGGTTCTGGATTCAAGCCCAACTCCCAGGATTTGAGCACAAAAATCCAGCTGGTATTCCAGTTTAATACACAGGGAGCTCTGCAATGCTGTAAGTGCTGTGCTTTTGCTTGAGACTTTAAACAGGGCTCTGTTTACCCTCTCACATTGATTCAAAAGACCCCAATACAGTATTTCAAACAAAACTGGGTGCCATCTCTCAGGACCCAGGCAATGTTTATTCCTCGATTAACTTCACAAAAACAAGTCACTGGTCACTATCACATTGCACGAGTGAGGCTTGCTGAAATTTCTACATTAAATAGCGACTACACTTCATAAGTGCTTCATTGGTTGTGAAGTGCTTTGGGCCATTCTGTGAAAGGCACTACATAAATGCCTGTTTTTCTTTATTCCATGATTAAGAATCAGAATCAACACACATTACTCTTCTTCCTCACTGTTCAATCGAGAAACCAATGGTTAAAGGTTTCTCTTAACACAGTGTGTGCGCTGTGCACACTCCCAAAGAAAAGTTTTGAAATAGGGTCAGGTATCTATTTGTAATTAATGACTTGAAAGGATTTATTTCATTTTTAATTCTTAGTTCGTTATTGTGGACCTCAGTCTCGAACAATGGATGTATAAATGCGATAAGCACCATGGAATAAAGGGAACATAGGGTTGGTTTACCAACTCTTAAATAGTGAGTTCCTGATCTGAATTGTGCCATTTTCACATGGTGAGAGAAAGAATGGTTATTTCAAAGCATCTCAGTTGTGCAGCTCCTGGCAGAGACTGGTGTGAAAACTCTTCCTTTCAAACACCAGCTTCTCCAGTTGATCCACAGAACTGTGATCCTTAAATTCTGGAGAGCCAATCTCAAGAATTTTTCTTGCAATCTCTCGAAATCCTTCACATCTCGCTGAAAATCCCATGCCGAGAACAAATGTTCCCAGTTGAAGGGTGAAAGTGTTTCACAAAGTTTGATCAGAGCTTTCTTGCTTTTGTGTTCGGTGCCTCTATTTGTAGAGCCCATGATCATGAAGAACACCTTTTTGATCACTCTGCCAATGTGCATTGGGGCCCATCAGTAATTTGTACACATACAGAGGAACCTCGATTATCCGAAGGATACAGGCAGGGAGTGTTTCTTTCAGTTAATCGAATGCTGGATAATCGAATGCCAGGTAACATAGTTAGCCAAGTATCAGGACCTTGAGACCTTGTTCGGATAATCCAAAATTCTGTTCATCGAATGCCGGATAATCGAGGTTCCTCTCATATCTAACGTGTCACTTACCTAATGAAGACACATCACCACATGAAACACTAACACTGTTTCTCTTCACAGACCTGCTGAGTGTTTTCTGGCTTTGTATTAATTATTTAACCTGTCTCTTTAGGTCCTCAATAAGTAGAAGGGGCTGTGCTCCAGTCTTTAGTCCAGGTGCCCCATTCTTCCTTCATGGAGTTTGAACGTTATAGTTTGGAAGAAGCTTGTGAAATGTCACTATACAAAGGCTAATCCTTAATTTAAAAAAACAGGCAGAAGAATTTGATGCGAAAAACATTCAAATGGTAACATCATAGAGTGCAACATTTAGACCTAGCCAGCACAAGATGGTTACAAAGTGAAGCTCTTGTGTTTACAGTTCTACACCTACATTCTTACCTGGATATGGAACTCTTCCTTTGGTAACCAGCTCTGTCAATAGAATCCCAAATGACCACACGTCTGACTTGATTGTAAACTTTCCAAAAAGAGCAGCTTCAGGTGCTGTCCACTTTATTGGAAACTTGGCCCCTGTATTGAGCAGAAAGATTGTATTATTGCTTCTTGCTCTGCTCTTTTTATTGTTTCAGAACTCAAACTGACTAGAGCTGCCTGTGACAGAAAGAATGGACTTTGGTGAATGAGAGAGAGAGATCATGCAGAGGAAAATCGAAGGAAATCATGGGATTGGGCTCTTTAATTCTGCTGTGCCACACAGGGATTTAAAAGTCAGTTTCTTTCATTGGAACAGGAGCCATTTCAATTCTCACTAGAAACTATAATAGATTAGATTAGATTAGATTACCTACAGTGTGGAAACAGACCATTCGGCCCAACAGGTCCACACCGACCCTCCGAAGAGTAACCCACCCAGACCCATTCCCTAAACCCTACATCTACCCCCTGACAAATGCGCCTAACCTAAACATCCCTGAACACTATGGGCAATTTAGCATGGCCAACTCACCTAACTTGCACATCTTTGGATTATAACTATTCCATGTCACTCGGTTGCACGTAATCAGTTTGTCCACAAAATAAGTGCAAGGAAAAGGATCAAACCATTCAATTCAGTTCAAATGTTGTGAAATTTCTGCAGCAAAACATTTTTTTTGATATGTCAAATGCATGAAGTTTTGTGTAAGTGGCTCAGAAGCATATGGCACAATGGCTCAGTGGCTAGCACTGCTGCCTCACAGCGCCAAGGGCCGAGGTTCAATTCCACCCTCAGGTGATTGTCTGTGTGGAGTTTGCACATTCTCCCTGTATCTGTGTGGGTTTCCTCCTGGCGCTCCGGTTTCCTGCCACAGTCCAAAGATGCGCAGGTTAGGTGGATTGGCAATGCATGCTAAATTGCCCATAGTGTTCAGGGATGCCTAGGTTAGGTGTGTTAGCCATGGGAAGTATGGGTACAGGTCTGGGTGGGGTGTCCTACAGAGAGTTGGTGTGGACTTATTGGGCCAAATGGCCTATTTCCACACTATATGGATTCTATGATCGGTCTGCCTCTCTCAAATCTGAGTACACCCTGAATTATGAAAGATGGTGCCTCAATCAGTGTATACGGAGGTGATAATATCAGTGGTTGTTGAGGAAAAGTGAAACCCTGTGTAGAGAGATTAACCGTGGTGAAGTTCAGTGTACAGTCAATTCTGCTATTGACTTTAACGCGGTTGAAGAATTTAGACCGCTATTTGTTGAACGCAAACTTTCCTTACCTGTATTGGCTATAACACGATTCTGGCCCCATTAGTTTAAATGGGGTGGCTATTGTGTGATTTTCATATAATACAAGATTGCATGAGACCAGAACTATCATGTTATATCAGAACCAACTGTAGAGGTTTCCCAATTACTGTAAAAATGGATTGATCTCACTAGGAATGGGGAACTTTAATCATTTGGCCTCAATAAGCTCCATCCAGTGAATATCAGGTGCTCTGGAGACTATATTGGGCTAACACTCAAGTATGTTATGGACAACGGTAGGGTTTTGTGCCACAGAGGGAGGAGGTGGTTTGAAAGATATACAGGTCATTTCTTTTTATTATTCTGTATTTTTGATTGTGGATTGGAATAGGAAGAGGACTGTTTTCTTTAAAAAAAAAGCAGGGATTGTTTGGAGGATTATGACACTTCTTAAAAGGCATCTGGATGGGGATATGATAGGTAGCATTTAAAGGGATATGGGCCAAATGCTGGCAAATGGGACTAGATTCATTTAGAATATCTGGTTAGTAAGGATGAGTTGGACCAAAGGGTCTGTTTCCGTGCTGTATATCTCTATGACTCAATGATTCATTGTAACCCAAACTCATTGCAAGTATTGTTTACATAGGTAGTGGTTCAAATGGTGGGGGATGTCTGGTTATAGATGAGCTGCAGGTGGGGGAGTTGGGTAAGAATGGAGTTTCAGCCTACAACTAGTAACCTGTTGATAATTGGTCACTAATCTACAAACCAATGAGAAAGGCTTCCTACCTACCAACATTGATGTGATTGGTTCCTAAAACACCTGCTCCCTGCTTGAAACATGCTCGTTCTACACATTGGGAAGTATTTAATGGAGGCAATGCCAGGGGAGTCCCACCTCTGGCTGTAGAGCCAATGGAAATCTCTCATGTTGCCCCCTTTTTGGTAAACCTGGCAGCAGTAGATATTCCCCAGGATCAAGAATTTGAAGGCAGGAATCCTGCTGACCAGGAGTTGCTGGCCAATCTGAAGCAAGTAGGGCCTCCATGGATCTTCCCACCATTGACCTCAATGGGGCAGAGGGGTCAAAGGCTCCTCACCCACCACACTCACACCTGATTGGCTGCCTCACTGTCTCCATAGAGGAAGGTCATTAAATCCCATCCATTGTTCTTGTTAAATTCTTAAATTCTTAGAAGTTAACCCTTACAAGGGTGGACCACTGCCAAACAAGTTAGGATCTGTTTAGAGCTACTCTAACAACATTTGACTGAGTGGATGTGGAAAGCATGTTTCCCTAGGGCTGCTGAGCCTGAAACCAGGACAAACCATTTAAGGCTGGTTCTTTCACTCTGTGGTTTGTGAATCCTTGGAATTTTCTCCAACAGAGGAATGTGGAAGGTCAATCTGAGCAGGTTCAAGACAGAGATTAATAGATCTCTAGAGACTAATGACAACAGGGATATGGAGCAAGTGCAGGGAAATGGTATTGACAAGATGATCATCTCGAATGGCACAGCAGGGATGGATGGGCTGAGTGACCCTTATCCTATTTAACATTGCTCCTGTTAAGTTCCATTAAACAGAGCAGATGCTGTGTGGCAAATAAATGAATCACTAAAGGTCATCATCTTGGCTGAATGGACATTAAAGAAGTAATTAAGTTAATAATTCACTAGTAAGCGCCACAATGGGGCAGGAAGAGAGATTCACAACAAACTTTTGAAGATTGAAGCAGTATTTTTACATTACGAAAAAGGCAAAACCAGATCAACTTTGATAGATATTTCACCGTGTTTTGTGAATTCAAATGTATTCTTTGTCTACATTCAAATGAATCTAATCCACTTAATGGGGATCCTCAGCTAACAGATGATATTAAAGAGAGGAGACAGCGACAGCAGTAATATGTTTTGATGGCTTTGAGGCAATATTTCTCAATTAATTAAGTAGCATCGTTTATTTCACATCTTCTAACCATTTCTTTTAGATTAGATTAGATTCCCTACAATGTGGGAACAGGTCCTTTTGGCCCAACTAGTCCACACCGACCCTCTGAAGAGTAACCCACCCAGACCCATTTCCCTCTGACTAAAGCACCTAACTCTACGGGCTGTTTGGCTTGGCCAATTCACCCGACCTGCACATCTTTGGACTGTGGGAGGAAACCGGAGCACCCGGAGGAAACCCACGCAGACACAGGGAGAATGTGCAAACTCCACACAGTCAGTCGCCCGAAGCTGGAATTGAACCCAGGTCTCTGGCGCTGTAAGGCAGCAGTGCTAACCACTGAGCCACCGTGCTGCCCCATTGCTTGATATGATTTTCTGTGCAGAAATCAGGATCAGAAATGATTGATTCTTGGGCATTTTGCTTGCATTATTTTACTCTCCAGTACTGTGCAGGGATTGCCACAGTGCTGCCTAAACCAGACATGGGCCCCTTTCTCGTGACTGGTCCGAACTGGTTCTCCAGGGTAGTGTGCATTGTGAGGAACCATTGGGATATAGACCTGGAAACCGGGATTTATTGCCAGATGTGTATTTGGGAAACATTCCGTACACTCCCAGAAATGGACAGGTCCTGACAGATGTTACATCTGCAGGAACAGAAAATGGATATTCAACTTAATGCTCAAAGGAGTTAGATATGAGTCACTACAGACAAATAGCCAGTTTAAAATTTTAATATTAAAAATAAATTTATATGCAATTGGTGTAAATATAAATTAAATGTTAAAAAATTCCAATCAATCTACATTTGGAGTTGCAGGAGAACAGTATACCTTGCCGGGCCGTGTATTCGTTATCTTCAATAAGTCTTGCCAGCCCAAAATCTGCAATCTTGCACACAAGGTTTTCTCCTACAAGTATATTAGCAGCCCTTAAATCTCGGTGAATGTAATTCATTCTCTCGATATAGGCCATTCCTGCTGCAATCTGTATGAAATGAGAGAAGAACCACAGCAATTCATTAAAGAGATAGCATTTAGTGCAGCACCATTGATGCCTTAAGGGAATGAATAAATCAAAATGATCACTGGAGGTAGATTGAAAGGTCAGTTACTATTGTAATAATTTTGTAACCGAATGAATAGTGCTGCTGGAACTGAATCTCCAAAGGTTCCATGCGGTTGTTAAAGTGAAACGTGAGCAAGGTCCTGCAACACAGCAAGTACAGGCAGTATCCTTCAGCTCAGTGGAGGATTGGGGAGGGGGTTTGATCCCAGTATCCTTCAGCCCAGTGGGGGATTGGGGAGGGGGTTTGATCTCAGTATCCTTCAGCTCGGTGGGGTTGGGGATTGGGGAGGGGGTTTGATTTCAGTCGATTAAAAGGTAAAATCTCTGCTTCAGTCTTACTCAAGTTACTTTTACACAAGAACCTCAACATCAATTGGCTTCGATTGCACATTTTTGTTTCAGACTCAGTTGTGGCTTGGTGGAAAAAACGTTCACCCTGGGGGCAGAAGGTCATGTGTTCACAGGTCTGAGCACAAAGATTGAGATTGGCTCTCCAGTGCACTAATCTAGATCAGAGGTGGAGATGGCTGCCAATGATGGCACAATGTTTAGACTCATAGAATCCCTACAGTGTGGAAACAGGCCCT
Organism: Chiloscyllium plagiosum; assembly: GCF_004010195.1. Classification (NCBI taxonomy): domain Eukaryota; kingdom Metazoa; phylum Chordata; class Chondrichthyes; order Orectolobiformes; family Hemiscylliidae; genus Chiloscyllium; species Chiloscyllium plagiosum. Next base: position 2,261,619 of record NC_057736.1, on the reverse strand, counting down.
TCAGCCCAGCTAGTCCACACTGACTCTTTGAAGAATATCCCACCCACGCCCATTCCCCTATGTTTACCCCTAACTAATGCATCTAACCAGCACATCCCACTGAACCTTTTGGGCAATTTAGCATGGTCAATTCACCTGCCCTTCTTGTCTTTGGATTGTGGGAGCTGAAAATGTGTTGCTGGAAAAGCGCAGCAGGTCAGGCAGCATCCAAGGAACAGGAGAATCGACGTTTCGGGCATAAGCCCTTCTTCAGGAATGAAGAAGGGCTTAAGCCCGAAACGTCGATTCTCCTGTTCCTTGGATGCTGCCTGACCTGCTGCACTTTTCCAGCAACACATTTTCAGCTCTGATCTCCAGCATCTGCAGCCTCACTTTCTCTTTGGATTGTGGGAGGAAACCAGAGCACCCAGAGGAAATTCACGCAGACAAAGGGAGAACATGCAAACTCCACACAGACAGTTGGCCAAGGCTGGTATCAAACTCAGGTTCCTGGTGCTGTGAGGCAGCAGTGCCAACCACTGAGCCACAGTACCACACTATTCATGACTCCTCAGATAATGAAGCTGTAGGAAGACCTGGACAATATCTAGGCTTGGGCTGACAAATGGCGAGTAATATTTACAGATGCCAGACAATGACCATCTCCATAAGGGAGAATCTAACCATTGCCATTTAAGGGCTTGACCATCACTGAACCCTTCATTTTGAAGTTACCATTGGCCAGAAACTGAACAGGACCATCTATGTAAATTCTGTGACTACAACAGCAGGTCAGAGATTAAGAATTTGGAGCAAGTAGTTCACCTCTTGATTTCCATCTACAAGGCATGAGTCAGGAGTGTGGTGGAATACTCCCCACTTGCCTGGATGGGTGCAGCTCCAACAACACTCAAGAAGCTTGACACCATCCAGGACAAAGCAGCCACTTGATTGGCATCACATCCACAGACATTCACTCCCTTCACCACCAACGCTCAGGAAGCAGCAGTGTGTACCATCAACAAGATGCATGGTAGAAATTTGTTCAGACAGCACCTTCCAAACCCATGACCACTACTATCTAGAAGGACAATGGGCAGAAAAATATATGGGAACTTAACAATCCTCAAGTTCCCCATCAAGCCACTCACCAATCTGATTTGGAAATATATTGCTGTTCCTTTACTGTCACTGGGTCAAATTCCTGGAATTCCCTCTCCAATGGCATTGTGGATCAACCCACAGCAGGTGGACTGTAGCAGTTTAAGAAGGCAGATCACCATCACCTTCTGCGGGGCAGTTAGGGACGGACAATAAAAACTGGCCCTGCCAACAATGTCCATATCCCCTGAATAAATATTAAAAGGCTCCCAATCTATCCTGTTCTTTTGGTGGTAATATCATGTAATTTTTTTTGGATTTGCTGATAACCATCCAGTTCATTCAAAAAAATCCAGGTAAACAATACCCAGCAATCTTTTTTCCAATCAAAGTTCCAATCACTTGTCCTCAAGTGAACAGCATCAGACCTAAGCAGAACATCCCACAGAACTGTAATTATCTGTAAACGCTACAACATCTTCTCATCTTCTATAATATCTTGAATACAGCTGACATTGGATTTAAAGGTTTATAGATTCCAGGATCCAAATTCATCGACAAGAACGGAACAATTGGTTCTCATTCCACTTCATTTATAAATATTAATTGAAAGACCTCACTGATAAGTTTAGTTCCCAGTAAGGGGTTTTATGATGCAGCAATAAAGCAATTAATAGCACTTAGAAAAAAAAGCCATCTCAGAAAGGCCCTAATAATTTTCCTGCAATATGTTCCGGATGTAGTGACGTTCATGTGACTGGGTTTACTTTGCGATATCAACTATCCAATGGCCTTTTATCATTATGTGTGATGTTGTGAAAGGTTACACAGTGTAGACAGCAAGCACTAATCAGTTTTGATTGCATTATCCTACATTGAATATAGCAGGATCACTTCATAATAGGGAGTGACTGTGACACCCTTGCTGTTCTTCCGTGTAAACTAGTTACAACTGGGCAAGAATTGAAGCAAATTGTCACTCCATTACAGACAAGCAGCAGCCTAAGTGAACCCCTTTCTCCCATAATTCCAGGTTCGGCTTCATTACCCTACAGAACTAATTACAACTGGCTGTCAGTTTTACAGATCAGACAGGCCAAGATGCCATTGGAGAAACGACTGGAGGAGAGAATGACCCAGCTTTTTCAAAGGCTGAGAGGTACACATTGATGTTGATGGAAGTAGACGAGAGGATGAAATTAACGAGCCTCAAGTGAGTCCACTAATTAAATGAAACTTTCCCCACCAGGCAAGAGTTCAATATGTACAACAGATTTCCAGCAAAAGCAGATAATGTTTGAGTTGCTTAACGCTTTCTAAAAGGAACTGGACAAGTCTTCAGGAAAAACAGAACAAGTTCAGATTGCAATAAACAAATCTGGTGGTTTGGTGTTTAGAGAGTGCCGGAGAATGCGGGGAGTTGGTTGTCCATCAGCGTTGAGAGTTCGGAGACCTTCACTCAGCAGGTTCACCATTTGGATGTGGTCAGGACTATCATCAAAATAAAATTGTACCTAGACTCCTGAATAAGGTCCAGTCTTAGCTAATTATACAATAAATAAGCAATAAAGTTCCTGAAGCTACAGACAACGACATTTCTCAGCTCTTCCTGAAACACATAGAGTCATAGAGATGTACAGCATGGAAACAGACCCTTCGGTCCAACCTGTTTTGTACCAGCCACCACCACATCCTCTGGCAGCTCATTCCATACACGTACCACCCTCTGCGTGAAAAAGTTGGCCCTTAGGTCTCTTTTATATTTTTCCCCTCTCACCCTAAACCTATGCCCTCTAGTTCTGGACTCCCTGACCTCAGGGAAAAGACTTTGCCTATTTATCCTATCCATGCCCCTCATAATTTTGTAAACCTCTATAAGGTCACCCCTCAGCCTCCGACACTCCAGGGAAAACAGCCCCAGCCTGTTCAGCCTCTCCCTACAGCTCAAATTCTCCAACCCTGGCAACATCCTTGTAAATCTTTTCTGAACCCTTTCAAGTTTCACAACATCTTTCCTCACCCTTCATGACCTCAGAACATTCATTTCCAGTCAATGAGATCATTTATGGTCTTGCAAAGTAGCAGCCAATTCATGCACAGCAATATCCCACAAACCCAGCACCGTGGCCAGGAAATGTGTAGTTAGGTGCTTGAGAGATGAATATTGGCTAGGACTGCACACAGAACACGCTGACTTTTCGATGAAAGAAGGCAAAGTGCCACAGTCTCAGAGGACCATAGAGCTGTTTTCTCATTACAGAGAGACAATTGGCAGTGGTACAACCTGAGAGATTGAGAAGGAGAATCCTTCATGCTAAACAGTTCTGAAGGTTCAAACCATTTTGGAAATATTCCCTTCTGTGTCCATTTAATTCTCAATGCAAGTGTGTACCCATTACACACGCTATTGTTGAGTTGTTTCATGAATACTCCAGGAACGTTATACATGAAATCTTGCTCTGAATTTGTTTAGCCATGTCTGTTAGTATTACTGATAAATAAACATAGCTGAGATAAGAAACCTTATTTTTTGTGCCAAAAGAACAAACTCACCCAAGATCTAACAACTTAAGACAAATAATCAAATGGATAAAATATTGATCAGTGAAGAATAGGAGATCCCTTCACAGTACCTGTGCTGCCATATCAACCAGCTGTGGGAGTTTTAATATCCTTCCATCACCATCCTTTAGAAAATCAAGCAAGCTTCCTGAGAGACAGAGACAAGATAAAACATCAATAACTTGGAAATTAAACCGATAAATACTGTACAGAATTTATAAACTATAGTTTCATTTATTTTATATGCTCCCTCTTGTATGACTGTACAAATTCCTTGGATGTTTGCTCCCTGTCTGATCATTCTGAAAGCTGGATTTTGCATTTCCCCACTGGCAGCTGGTAGGGGTTTGATACCTGACCCCTACCATTTGGTCCCCGGTCTCTCTGAAATTCTCCAGGATTCCGATGAGGGGGAGGCAATTCAGCAGCCCCATATCTACCAGGGCTTGAAATGGCCGATTAGTGATGACTTGCTGATTTGAACCTGTCTCCGTGTGTATTTAACCTGCAGGAGGGTGAGCCTCAGATCAGCTTTCACTGATAGGCTGGTTGGGCAAGTGGACATTCCTCGGCTGATTGAACGAACCTCTTCCACCTCCCCCCACCCCAGACAAAGGTCATGCCCTCTTTTTAAACCTCTTCCTTGTCTATTGATCCCAGCCCCTACCCCATAATCAACAACTCCCTCCCCCAAACCCTTATCGAGATCCTGGGCTTCTGGGTAGTCCTAGCAGTTGCTAAACCCCCACTGGCAAGGCTGATTTCTGATTGACCACTAATCTCTCAGGTAGAATTTCCTCCTGAGACTGGGGCAAATGTCTTGCCTTGAAACAATTATCACTGCCCTCAGCATCATTCATCATTGGGAGGGTAGGTATTGGGCTCCACACCTAATCCTCCAGCTGAGGGAGAAGGGGAAGCAGGAATCACAGTGTTCCATAGAGGGGTACAGGAACAGAGGGACACAGGGTACATCTGCACAGATCATTAAAGGTGGAAGGACAGGTGGAGTTAATATAAAGCACACAGTGTTCTCACCTTTATTAATAGGAACATAGGGTACAGGAGCAAGAAGGTGACATTGAACTTGGACAAGACGCTTGTAGGCCTCACCTGGAGTGTTGTGTACAGTTGTGGGTGGCACATTAAAGGAGAGATGTGAATGTGTTGGAGAGAGTGCACTCCAATTTACAAGAATGGGTCCAGGGATGAGAAACTTCATCGATGAGACTGGATTGAAGAAGTTGGAGAGGTGATTTAATCGAGGTTTTCATGTGTTGGTTAGAGTAGATTGGGAGAAACTGTTCCTACTTGTAAAAGGAGGGGGCGGGGTGGGGGGGGGGGGAGGTGCGGAAGGAAAGTAGGAATAGGTTTAAAGTGACCTGCAAACTTTTTCACACAATGAGTAGTTAAGGTATGGAATGCATGGCCTGGAAAGTAGTAGAGACAAAAAAAAACTGCAGATGCTGGAATCCAAAGTAGACAGACAGGAGGCTGGAAGAACACAGCAAGCCAGATAGCTGATGCCTCCTGGAAATGTGGTAGAGGCAGGTCCAATGGAGGCATTCAAGAGTGGCATTTTGTGGTTATTTAGATAGAAATGGGATAGAAAAGCAGGAGATTGACACTAGGTTATAGAACCAGTGCTGATATGATGGGCCAAAGGGCCTTCTTGTGCACTGTAATAATTCTGTGATTCTGGAAAATCAAGTGTGTTTGACTTCATGCTCCTTGGTCTGGTTTTATCCTTTATTCACTTTTCCATTTATTTATTTATTAAAAGAAACAGTTTGAGAACACGCCTCATTACAAGGTTCTTGTATGACATTCCAAAGACAATTTTAAAAATTAATAAGGCCAGTTCCATCAGATACTCTAGTCTTGATATGAAGTGAATTCCAACATTATATAGTATCACCTTTTCTACAACAGAATGAATTCAAACAATTCATTATTAATGGCTTATTATTATACGAGTTATGTTTGTCATGCTGAAATAGGTATTTATCTTTACCTGCAACATGTACAGAATATGTATTATATATGCACACATCTCGTATGTATGTTTATCCTGTTTACATGCTTATTCTAATTATTAGTTTTGTATATGCTTATGATTGATGTACCAGCCCAATTTTACAACTGGAGTTTATGAATCAATTCTGATTGTGAAATTACAAGAAAAACACAATAAAATCCAGCACATTAAATAGAATACAGCACATTGCAATTTCAATAGATTTAATGTGCTATATATGATCAAGAAAGAGATAATTACAGTTGAAGAGTTTTCAATAGTTTCCATGTAATTGATTATGACGTGTGCAGATGTATCAGGTTGCAAATAACTCCTTTACCCTTTTGAGGGTGGGAAACATCAGGGGCTGGATATTACTTTTTTTTCACTAAGTTCAAGTTACATCGAGTCCTTTAGTGAGTTTTTCACTGTGAAGCTTCAAGATGCTAACAGAAAAAAACAGTGTAGATAAAGATAAACTATTCCCACTGGTTGGGGATTCTAGGATTAGGGGGCATAGTCAGGGCTAGACTATTCAGGCTGATGTTAGAATGCACTTGTACACAGTGTTATTGTTCAAACCCCCTGCAAAGACATGGAGGAGATAGCCTGGACCCTAACTTTTACCTTGTTTAAAGGCAAGTATAAGGTGCAGTGTTCCAGAAATAATTCGATTGGGTACACTACTGAGCTTTAAACAAAACACACTTTATTCTTACACCCAATTAAATACAAACAAAAAAAAAAGAATTAGTATAACTTTAACTGTTAGAAAGCTTCATTAAATTATTGATTATTTGACTACTAAACAGCAACTGTTTTAATATAGTAACGTCCCATAAACACAATTTTGGCAAAGGCAAATTCAGTGATGTTTCTCCAGTCCAGGAGAAAAAACACCAAGAGAAAACTTTGGTAGAGAGAGAGAAAGAGAGAGAGAGAGAGAGGTGTATGGCAGCTTTCCCCACCAACTTCAGAACGTTAACCCTGTGGGAGCCTGACTCCACCCATTCATGCAGTTTCTATTGTTCCAAATTTTAAAAAAATACCATTGCCTCACAAGGTATTTATTTTATTGGCACCTATGATTCAAAACCTCTCCTCAAAAAAAAGGACAAAATATATACATCTTAAAGCTCTAGCATCATCACAACATAAAAGGGTGGTAAAAGTTAGGAACTCTCTTTTATAAGTATCTGTGGATGCTGGATCAGTTGTTAATTTTAAATCTTAGATAGATCAATTTTTGTTAAGCAATGGTTTTAAGGGATTTGGACCAAAGGCAGGGATATGGAGCTAGGCCACAGATACGCCATGATCTCATTGAATGATAGAACAGCTCAAGGGGCTGAATGGCCTACTCCTGTTCTATGTTTTTACGAGGCTGACCAAACTCCTTAAGACCATAAAGACATAGGAGCAGAAATTAGGCCATTCAGCCCATCAAGTCTGTTCCACCATTCAATCATGGCCGATAAGTTTCTCAACCCCATTCTCCCTCTTTCTCCCCATAACCTTTGATCCCTTTGAATATCAAGAACCTATCTATTTCAGTCTTAAATATACTTGATGATCTGGCCTCCACAGCCTTTTGTTGCAATGAATTCCATGAATTCACCACTCTCTGGCTGAAGAAGTTGCTACTTGTCTCCATTTTAAAAGATTTTCCCTTTACTGTAAGGCTATGCCCTCGAGTCCTAGTCTCTCCTACCAATGGAAACATCTTCCCAACCTCCACTCTGTCCAGGCCATTCAATGTTCTTTAAATTTCAGTTAGGTCCTCCTTCATCCTTCTAAATTCCATCAAGTATAAACCCACAGTCCTCAAATGTTCCTCAAGCTTTTCATCCCTGGGATCATTCTCATGAACCTCCTCTGAACACACTCCAGGGCGAGTACATCTTCCCTGAGATATGAGGCCCAAAACTGCACAGAATATTCCAGATGTAGTCTGACCATAGCCTTATAGAGCCTCAGAAGTACATCCCTGCTCTTATATTCAAGTCAGTAGATGTCCTTGTGAGGATTATTAGGGGCTGGGACATGTCAGATGCCAGTGTCTGTGGACATGGGGTGTGTATGGCCACAGATATTGTTGCTCAAATACCTTCACAGAGGCTGGGATCCCATCAAAAAGTCGCCCTTTATTTACACATGAACAGGCCTTGACTCTAGTCCTGTCTCATTCAGAGTCAGTTCTCAAAGTGCCAGTATCTCTGATACCCCCTCTGATCCCCCCACAGGGCAATCAGGGAACTCAGAGTCTATGAGGTCCAGCTGGCTGACCACACGACAATCAATACAAGGTGCCCAGTGTCCAACATGGAGGTCCTCCAGAGTAAGCGGCTTACTGATGTTACTGTTGTACCTGCTCTGGGTCAAGTTTCTCAATGTCGAAAAGAAATGAAGATTTGCATTGAAAAAGACCTTTCACAACCATAGGATGGTTTAAAGTGCCTTACGTCCAATGAGGCACTTTGGAAATGTGAACTTGGACTTTCTGGGTCCTTCGCCAGGTTTTTGATGCTGAGACTGGGGCAGAGGGTGAGCTTGGTGGAGGAGTTTGTGAAATCGGAGTGTGTGCCCAGCTCACCCCCTCCCAGTGGACCCCTGAATGTGGAACATGTGGAAAGCACTGAAATTGCCAGCCTGCTCACCATCAGGTCAATAAATAGTCAAAGGCTAATTACGCTCTCTGCAAGTTCGGTTGACCCCTACATTATAGAGTCACAGAGATCGAGAGCACAGAAAAGATACCTCAGCCCATTACATCTGCACGATCAAAACCAGACCCATTAACTGCATCCATCCCATAACAATCACAGATTTGCCTGGGATTTGAACTGAGGAGCTGTCATGCACCCTGCAGTATACAACCCCAAATAAGAATCATGTCCCAAGACCAACAAACCAATCATACGGTTGCTATGGCAGCCAAGTGGGAATGGGCTGCATATTTTTTTGCGAAAATGTTTCCGAATTGGGAAGCTGGGGATGGGGGTCTGGGGTTACTACCTTTGGCAGTGCCTATCACACATTAGTGGCACCCAACCCTCATCCAGGGATAGTACCACGTTCCCGCTCTCTTCCTATCTGCTAACTCCCCTAAACCCATCCAACTGCACTCTCACTCCACTCTCTTGTCCTGAGGCTGGTCAAAACCACCCTGCCCAATACCTCTTGGCCTATCCATTAGCCATGGCTGCCTTACCTGGAGTCTGCCTGTGGTATTGGAATGCCTACCATCAGGTATTGCTGGAGTTGTTAGCACTGCCAGGGAGTAAGATTGGCCAGCAGCTTGCGAGGGCAGGACCTCCTCTGGTTTCTCTGCCCTTGTTAATACCTGCACCATCTTATCCACCATAAGAGTTAGGAGTAGTTAGGACCATTCAGCCCATCGATTCTGCTCTGACATTCAATGAGATCACGGCTGATCTGATCATCTTCGACTCCACTGTCCTATCTTTTCCCCATAACCCTTGATCTCCTTACTGATAACAAATCAGTCTATCTCAGACTTGAGTATACTTATTGACCTAGCCTTGACAGCTCTCTGTGAAAAAGAATCCCACAGACTTACTCCCGTCTGAGAAAACAATCCTTTCTCCCTCTGTCATCAATGGGACTCTCCCACAAGTGGGAATAACATCTTTGTATCTACCTTGTCAAATTCCTTATGAATCTTGTATGTCTCCACAAGGTCACCTGTCATTCTCCTGCACAGTACAGGCTGGGATGTGGGGTGGGCCTCTTTATTGTCAGTCAGTAACGGGGCAGGCTGTACACAGTACCAGTCTGTAACATCCAGTCTGTTGTATCTCAGAAAGCTCCACGGCCAACGTGTGTACAGCAAGCTCCCACAAACTGCGAAAGATGACCACACCATCTGAAAATGATGACTGAGTGATAAAGACTGGCCAGGGGATCACCCTCTTGCTCTTCTTTGAACTAGCATCATGGGTTCAGGGATGTTTACATGTTGGGGGCTGGTGGGGTTGGGGAGGCGTGTGCTTGGGGGATGGGAGATAATGATGATGGGGCCTCAGTTTAATATCCTCACCACAAAATGGCACCTCAGCACTCCCTCAGCTCTATACTCAGGTATCAGTGTTGAGGTATCTCCTGCCAATTGCATCATTTGGGCACAATCAGTCCCACTGCTCATTCTCCATCCTGCTCTGTTCCTCCATTCACTCGGATCAATAGGAAGGAATGTAGGCAGTATGAATAACGAATGGCTGACTTGATGTGGATGAATGATCCAATTATACAACCATTCAGGAGGCCATTCTGCCAATTGTGTCATTACTAGCTCTTTGAAAGGGCTGTCCAATCAGTTCCATTCCAGTGCTGCTTCCCACACTGCCCTGTAAACACTTCCCCTTTACGTATTTATCTAATTCTCCATTGGAAGTTACTAGTGAATCCCTATACAGTACCTTCCAGTTCATAACCATTCACCATGCAAGAAAACATTTGCATCACCTTCTGTTTTATTTTACCCAATTATCATAAATGTCTCCCATTCTATCCAGACACCAAAAGATAGAATGATCCATGAATCTATTTATTTAAAGCATTTTTTATCCTGTGCCAGTCAAAATAAACTAGTTCTGAAGATAAATGCAGAGACAGCTCTGCATTTTGCTTCCGTGTACAATATTTATGCATAGTAAACTAAACATCTCTATTAGCACTGCAACATTTCTATTAGAGCAGAAATGAATCATTTGAAAAATTGAAAAACCTCACTTAACTTGACGACTCATGGTCTATTTCCAGCTATATTTATTTTCTGGAAAAATTGCTTAAGTTTCCTTTTGCCTAACACGGTTTTCAAAATTAGGGTGTATCTATGATCTTTATCTGGCATCAATTCTGGAGAAAACTATTTGGTTTCCTCAGGAATCATTTTTGATACTATCCGGCAGCATATGGTTCAGAGTTCTACAATTGACTAAAATAAGGGATGTTTCTCTTTCTAAAGTCTCAGAATTGCAGGAGTGGTAATTTAGATAGCAGAGACATGATTTTAAATCCCTCCAATGTAGCTGACTAGTTATTGTTAATTTAATAAATCTGGAATTTTTAGATTAGAGTCATAGAGATGTACAGCATGGAAACAGACCCTTCAGTCCAACCCATCCATGCCGACCAGATATCCAAACCCAATCTAGTCCCACCTGCCAGCACATGGTCCATATCCCTCCAAACACTTCCTATTCATATACCCATCCAAATGCCTCTTAAATGTTGCAATTGTACCAGCCACCACCACATCCTCTGGCAGCTCATCCCATACACGTACCACCCTCTGCATGAAACAGTTGACCCTTAGGTCTCTTTTATATCTTTCCACTCTCACCCTAAACCTATGCCCTCTAGTTCTGGACTCCCCGACCCCTGGGAAAAGACTTTGTCTACTTATCCTATCTATGCCCCTCATAATTTTGTAAACCTCTATAAGGTCACTCCTCAGCCTCCGACGCTCCAGGTAAAACAGCCCCAGCCTGTTCAGTCTCTCCCTGTAGCTCAGATCCTCCAACCCTGGCAACATCCTTGTAAATCTTTTCTGAACCCTTTCAAGTTTCACAACATCTTTCTGATAGG
>NC_057736.1:2248039-2249589 GCF_004010195.1 Chiloscyllium plagiosum | reverse complement strand
CCGTTTCAAGACATCCAGCACTTCCTCCTCTGTAATCTGGACATTTTGCAAGATGTCACCATCTATTTCCCTACAGTCTATATCTTCCATATCCTTTACCACAGTAAATACTGATGCAAAATATTCATTTAGTATCTTTACAGTGTAGAAACTGGCCCTTCGGCCCAACAGGTCCACACCAACCCTCTGAAGAGTAACCCACCCAGACCCATTTCCCTCTGACTAATGCACCTAACACTATGGGCAATTCAGCATGGCCAATTCACCTGACCTGCACATCTTTGGACTGTGGGAGGAAACCGGAACACCCGGAGGAAATCCACGCAGACACGGGGAGAATATGCAAACTCCACACAGACAGTCGCCCAAATGTGGAATTGAACCTGGGACCCTGCTGCTGTGAGGCAGCAGTGCTAACCACTGAGCCACTGTGCCACCCAAATTTGATAACATTGCCAACTATAGTGACCATGTAATAACTGGAGAATCAAACATTACCTATTAGGTTTAAGAATGTCCATGACAGAACAAGACACTGCTGGATGTAGGTTTGCTCGCTGAGCCTGACCTCAGTGGTGGGCAAGTTGTTGGAGGGAATCCTGAGGGACAGGATGTACATGTATTTGGAAAGGCAAGGACTGATTCGGGATAGTCAACATGGCTTTGTGCATGGGAAATCATGTCTCACAAACTTGATTGAGTTTTTTGAAGAAGTACCAGGTAACATCTTCAGTGAGCTGCTGGACAAAGCACTGCTGATGATTCCTGCTTTCTATTTATTTGTTGTCAATGGGTGTGTTGTGACCCTCTCTCACTAGTATCCTTACATACAGATAAGGAAGGACACCACTTTGACTGGGACAACGCAACTATACTTGGACAAGCCAAACAGAGACATGCACGAGAATTTCTAGAAGCTCGGCATTCCAACTGGAACTCTATCAACAAACACATTGACTTGGACCCCACTTACCACCCCCGAGAAAAAGAATAGGCAATGACATCACCATAGGAAATGACATCACCACAGGAAATGACATTACCAACCTAAAGAAACACAAACATATAATTAGAAAGCAGGAGTCATCAGCAGTTTTCTATTTCTTTATCATTGACTGGTTAAAAATTTACTTTTTTGGTTTATCTATTAATCGGTTTTTAGAAAAAGACTATAGCAGAGAGGTATCAGAAAGTATTTTAACTCAAATTTATACAAAGTAATAAAGTAATTAACTAAGCAGAGATGGCTGGGCAGGTGATGTGCTGTAGCTGTATGATGTGGGAGCTGGCTGATCCCATTGTGAATGGCAGTGACCACATCTGCAGTAAGTGTTGGTTGCTGGAAGAACTCCGACTCAGAGTTGATGATCTGGAATCTGAGCTTCAAACACTGCGGCACATCCGGGAGGGGGAGAGTTACCTGGACGCTTTGTTTCAGGAGGCAGTCACACCTGGGAGATTAAGTAATTCACATCCAGTTAGTGATCAGGGACATCAGAGTGTGACTGTAAGTGAGGCAGGTAGGGGGAACCGGAGTTCAGGAGTGCAGG